>NC_081412.1:411533593-411718593 GCF_030272615.1 Cryptomeria japonica | reverse complement strand
TTATGATGATAATTATTCACGCTTTCCCCTTTCATTTCAAGTATTCATGTTCGTTGTCTGGAGAAGAGTTCAAGGTCATGGTATTTGATATAGTAGTGTTTTTCCAAAGGTTTTTTGATACTTTCTTTTTTGGCAGGAAGGTTTTTGGCTCATGGGATTTGGCACAGGGCTTTGGAAAATTTTGTCTTCTTCCATTGATAGCAGCTATGGAGTCTACATTTGAAAATTATCCGATGGGTTTTTTTTGGCAAATTGTCATATGGGCTCTATGCAAAACTGATATTATATGTGTTGTGACCGCATTTTGTATGTGGTTTTGGGCGGGGTGTATAAAATGATCCGTTAGATACTATAGGTTTATTTTATGAGCTGTGGCCGGAGGTTTTCTTCCTAGGGTTCTTTCCTCTGGTATGCTCTTTCAATCCTGTGTAAAAAATAAAAATATTAATAAAAAAGTTTAGTGGAATAATCCACTTTTATTGAAAAAAAAAAAAAAAAGATTATATTTTTTTCTAATAAATTGTATTTAAATTTATATAATAAATGTTTATACTCTTAACTTTTTGCTTATTTTTGAAATATGAAATTTAAAGTCTTTATTTTAAGTGTAATAATTATTTAAATAGTCAATAGATACAATATTATTAATTCTTGCAAACGTAAGAATATTTATGCATTCATTACATTCTATTTCTTTCATTAGTTTAACCAGTGATCACATAGAATTAAAATTTTTGAACAAAATTCCTATGATATGTATTTAATTTTCTACTTTAAATAATTGAAAAATGTCATTTATTTGTCTTTCTATTGATTTAATTGTAAACATTACAAAAATCAAAATTTTCTCGTATTTAAAAATGATATGTTTTAGAACATTTAATTCATTGAATCAAATGCCAAGTGTATTAATGGCTTATATGTCATATAATTTGACTTTAAGGTATTCATTTTATTGGTTGATTTTAGAAATGATCATTGCAAAAATTACTTGTCTTTCGATTTTTATAAAAAGATTGTAATGGATCACGAAGTGTGATAGGATGGAAAAAATATACACACAATCTAATTCAATGCATTTCTCGCTTATTTTGGTTTTCTTTTGTAGACATGCTTTAAAAAATAAATACATAAAGACAATTTACTCAAATTTATATAGCACAACAATAAATTAAAATATAACTTTTAGATATATTTTATATCATCTATCATATGATTAAATTGCATGAGGAACAGATTTGACAATCTTTTATAGCAGTGTTCAATGGCTGCCTTTTATTGAGATCAAATTCTAAACACTCACCAACTTCAATCTTAAAAAATATTTGGTGGCCAATAAAGCTATTAAACTTTAGTATAACCATATTAAAAAAATTAATATGAAATATTTTCAAACAATGAAACGCTTGTTAAAGTCACATCTTCAGCCACTTATCTAATCTACATTGCTTTTTAAGAGATTGGAGGTGGTCGTTATCAGTCCAGCTTGTGAGATGAATACTTGTTTGTTCATTGATTAGATATAAATGTGGGTCTTCCTGCCTTGTCAATGGTAGCCAATCATATGGCCAGCTATTGCCAGTTATGTTTGGTCTTGAATATATTAACTTCAAACTTTTCTCCTTTTGCTCATCTTTGAAAAAAAATAACTTCCTTCTAGTTAAGAAGTTGCTTAAAATTAAGAATTGATTGGTTTAACACAAGGCATTTGTTTAGTTGTTAAATGGATTATTTGAATTGTCGAAGGCAATGAATTATGGAAGATTCTTATACGAAATAGAATTAATCTTCTGTCTGTCAAAAATAATTGTGAAAGATTCTTATATGAAATAGAATTAATCTTGCTTCTATCAAAGGTAAATAGTAATCTATGGGATGGTTAGACAAAATTCTACATGATTCATTCTTCTCATTCAAAGCCTCTTTTCCACTCTAATCTATTTGGAAGGCTTGGCAACATATATGTCATTTTCGAAATGGCGAGAAGCCTCTCTTCAACATGGGTTCAACTTTGCCACATCGTCCATTTAGTGGAATAGACATATCTTATATGAGGAGCATCCTCATGTTCTAATCTTTATGTAACACTTACATTTCTTGTTTTAAAAAGGTATTTGCAATGTTCGAGATCTATGGGATTTCTCTACTTTGGTTTGGTTACCATGTCATATTATTCAAGTTCAATTTAGTTTGAGCAAGAAGCACAAGCCATTCTTGACTTTTGTTCAATCTTTGGCCCCACTGGAATTGTCTATCAAGTTGTGTTCTCCTATCTATTGCAATTTTTGCAATGACTAGTTATGATTATCATCCTATCCTCTTTCATTTTTTCCATTAAACAAAATATACATGCGGTTGCTTATAATCTTAATTTAAAAAAATATATTATAGCTTCTAAGACTAATGATCTTACCTCATAATTAGAACTTGAACATTCTACTAGCTAATCTAACCATTGATTTTATTTTTGAGACTAGAGAACTTTGTTTTAAGCCTCTTATAGATATGGGGTAAAATAAATATATTTTAAATCTAAAAATGCATAACTGTTCGTACAAACCATTCATTAGTTAGTGGTTTTTCATTCTCACAAACTTTTATGTGGTAAAGTAACTAAAGAAGAATTATAAGATTTTGCTTTCATCTAGATTGATCGTCTTCCATTTCAATAAACAGATTGAACAATGACTCACATGTTGGTGGATTCAACTAATACAATCTGAGTTCTTTGATTACTATTATTCAAACATACAAAGTATATAAAACTTGTAGCGATTATAATTAGCACTATGGCTAATTGTGAAGTATGCCCCAACACCCACAACCTCCACTTGTATGACAACAATAGCTACAAAATATAAATCATTTCTCGCTCCAAAATCCACTCGATGAAAGAAAATATCACAAACTTGGTGGTTTTGAATTTCATTAAATATGATTTTGTTTCTCTTACAAATCTTCTCACTTCAAACAAAAACAAATAGATTTCTTTCTTTTATATCAACTTTTTATTTTGACATGATAAAAGATATATCTTGTTTATTTGGATAAAAGTTCTTTGTACTATTTTAGTTTTTGCTGCCATTTTTTTAATAAAAAATAGAGGAAGGGTATCAATAGTCGTTAAGGCTAACTTCATGCACCTTAAGCTCTTAAACCGTACATTTAAGTTTTAATGGTTTTTTGGTTTTTTTTATATGTGACTTAAGAGCTTATAACTATTGTTTCGGTTTCTAGGTAGTTGTAACAAACAAAAGAGGATTTGTTATGTGTACAAGGATCTAAAAGTGGTCATTTCAAGGTGATGTCCGATACATATTCTCTATTGCCTCATCAACCACCACAAAATTTGCACAAATGATCCAATACTTACGCACAAATGCTCCATTAATCACACACTATGGGTAACAATAAAGTTGCACCATTCCTCTAATTACTAACTTTTTTCTTTTAAAATACTGGATATACAAATGAACAACTATTGATCCATACATGATTATTTAGTAAACTTCTAATTGACATGTTCGACTGAATCATTATTGAAACGTGAATAATAAATAAATCACTTCCCCTAATTGTTAACCACCAAAAGATTACAACAATAACAAACTTCTTTTAAAGCATCGCATCTAATACTTTTGTTAGTCATCTCTTTCCATTAGTTTTTACTGCTTACAGTACAAGTTAGTGAAAACAGATTGATAAAAGAAACAAAGATTATTTTTATAGTCCTTAAAGTAATAGGAGACTATTCCTTTCCTTATCAAAAACACTTAATTATACTAAAAATATTTTACAACCAATTAAGGACAGATAAATATTAGAGGAAGTGATATGACAATCTTTTATTGCAGTATTTCTTACTCCCAGTGTTCAATCGTTGTCTTGTAACGTCATGTCATACGTTACTGTATATTGCCCAGACCAGCTTTTTATTTTAGAATAAAGATATTAAGTAAGTATAGAAGTCGAACTTGACCACCTCTTTCCCAGGCTGGTTATATAAAGATCAAATTTCAATCAGTTATCAACAGGTTGTTAAATTGATGAAAGGTTTCCAAGTTGAGTTTCAAACAATGAAATGTTGGGTGGTCACATCTTCAGCCACTTTTCTCGTGGGCTTCTGGAGAAGGTCGTTATCTTCCATATTTGTATTTGATTGTATAAACTATTAAGAGATTGGGAGAAGGTTGTTATCATTTCAGCTTGTGAGATAAATGAGGAGATAATACTTGTTTGTTGGTTGATGTCATTTAAATGTGGGGTTTTATTTTCTGGTGGACGGCCTTCAAAAGGTCTTCTTTCTGTCTTTTCATGTTGGAAATAAGTCATTGATGGATTAGCTAAAGAGAATGATGAGCTGGTCATAGAGGGGTCAATAGTTTAGCTAAAACACTAAGCAGCAAATGAAAGGTCTTAGATTTGAGTTCTAGATGGTTCATATGAGTTGTAGTTCAATGTGTGGTATCAAAGCAAGGTTAAGAGTCTCAAGCATCTATAGGGTGGCTTAAGAGGAGTGTTGGAAATAAGCCACACCCATACCAATAATAGACTAGCCAAAGAGGGGCTAGTAGATCAGTTGGTAGAGCACTTCAATAGCAAATGGAAGGTTTAGATTGTAGTCCTAGCTGGTCGACATCAGCTATTTGTTCAACATCTCAATGGTAGGCCATTGCTAGTTTTCATTTACCCTTGAATCTATAACTTCAAAATTCTCTTCTTTGTCCATCACCCATTGAGCTCAACAATTGAACTACAAACATTTGATTCATTTTCTTTTTTATAAATCAATTATTTTTTTCCAATTCATTGTCAAAGTTCATAAATTCATTTTTCTTTGAAATCGTCATCTTTCTTTTAATCTCATCTCTATGCATTTGATATTTTACGTTTTTATCAAATCTCATTGATAATTTTATTGCGCATCTTAATATTGACTCGAAAGAAATTCTAATATCTCAACCATAATTGTGCCTTTGATACTATTAAGACCCAATGTAATGTCCTATTTGTAGGACCAAGGAAAACCCTGAGAAAACACCTTTTTTTGACAAATAACAACACCACCAAGATTATTACAACAACAAGTTAGACTTGCACTACAACGTCCACACAAGTGTCATATCTAGAATATTATGACACAAAGGAAATGGCAACCTGAATAACCTTGCCATTGTAGATGCAAGGTGGTACCAGTAGAAGACTAACAATAATGGGACAAATCCATCATGACAAACCTACAAGAGATAAATAACATCATAACCACAACATTCAACATACAATGTATTCACTCAGCCATGCATTCAACATTTTGCATTTCTAATTAGGACACAATAGCTTAACATTTATATGTATCTCTAGCATAAATAATGCAGATTGGGATTGTAAGCCCCTCAACATAATGCTCCTATGATGTGCATGTCATTCTACATACCATGCATACCATGCAATGAGAGAAAGATCCTAGTGTTGAGAATTAATAATGCAAGGTTCACTAACCATGTAGCACATGTGTTTCACAGTGTATAAATATCTAATTAGGATACAACAATTTCAAGCATCGCTAACATTCAATTTTTAATGAGGATTAATATAATTACCATGCATATGATTTTATGACCCCATTTTTATCTTTAGATTTTATGTTTTAATACAATTCAATACTATACCCTAGTTCACACATGAATCAAAGGTTAGAAATGCAATTCTAGGACTTAGGTCAATTGCCCCAAGATTTATTATAATCAAATATCTTACTAACATAGCTACAAGGTCAATTTGCATGCACACAACCAAATCCAAGGTACAATGCTCTCCTAGGCAAGTATTTTATTAACCGCACAAAGAAAAAGGGAGAGAGAGAGAGAGAGAGAGAGAGAGAGAGAGAGAGAGAGAGAGAGAGAGAGAGAGAGAGAGAGAGAGAGAGAGAGAGAGAGGAGAGAGAGAGAGAGAGAGAGAGAGAGAGAGAGAGAGAGAGAGAGAGAGAGAGAGAGTCTACATTAATAAATGTCTTCTTTTATTTATTTCTCAGTTACTATTTTCATAACCATAATGCACCAAAGATTATGAAATTAAATTAAAAACCTCATAGGGTCATTTCCACAATATTTTGTAACAAGGAGATAAAAATACAAGAAGGAGATACACACTAATAGACACTTATTGGCAACCTCAAAGGTCTAACTAGCCTTCTAGACAATCATGAATCAAGAAACCAAGCAAGGGCAATTTAGGCAGTTTACTTGTAACCCACAAGGACACTAAGACCTCTACATGTCCACACCCAACAAAAGGGAACATGAGGGTAGTCATTATCAACCTCGAGGGAGGCTCTCAACCAAGGTCATCACTCAAATTTTGTTGAGTATGGCAAGGCCTAAGAGGTATCCTCCCTCTACAAATATAAGACATGGGTTGGTAGACTCAACCCTCTATAATGCCATGCCAAGGCACATGAGGAAAGAAGTCCTACTACTTTCTCGATGCAAAAAACACATGAAAATACACACATAAAGCACACCACAACTGTAATGCCCCACCCTTGAGGAAACAAGCAAAGAAAACCTGGAATATTTTTTTTTTGAAAAATTCTAGATAACCTATGCAGCATCCTAAATTGTACTCCCTTACAATTTGGTCCACATTTTGGACCCTCACCTTAGTGTGCATCCCCCGATGCCTAATTAAGGTTAGATTAGGCCTTCACCATGCAAAATTGGCTTCATTTTCACTTCACACATTGCATAACCCCCTCATCCCATCACTAAAAAGAGATAGGACCAGCGCGTGGCGCTTTGGTCCTCATTTGCCCCTTAATTAGGCCCCTCTTTGGCTGCCTCTTGCATCTTAAAAAATGAGCAGGAAATCTCTCCCTGTGTTGGCCTATGTCAAAAAATTAATACATTTTTCAACAGACAAGTATATAAAGAGGTTTACACCTCTCATTTGCATATACAAAAATCATAAAGGACAAAATTATCATCATCAAGTGTTCAAGCATTGAATCATTCATCATCAAACATCTCTAGACATCGTTAAGGCTGCATTTTTCATTCATCAAATGTGGAGCAACATTACTTCATTCATTTGCAAGCATGTGTGTGTGATTAGGGTTTTGTCATATTCATGCCATTTCATACAACATATGTGATTACATTCAAGAAGCAAAGCATCATTATCAGTCATTGCAGATCTAAGACATATCCTTCCATCATTTATTTCAGTATTTGTAATATTTCAATCAGGGTTAATTCCTAAAGTGGGGTTTGACTTAGGCAAACCCCTATTCCCAACCTATTTCCCTTTATTTCTCTGTCTAGGAAACAAGTACGGAGTTGCGATCTTCAAAATAGGCATTATTTGCAGAGATGAGTCAACCAACCTTTTTGGCATGCAAAAAGTTAGGAGGACCAGAGTGATGGGCACTCCAGTCTTGAAATTTTTGGAGCTTTTTCAAAGATCATGTCTGAATCTGCATATACTGCTCAGATCCAGGTGCATGCCTCAATTTGATGATCGTAGCTCATTGTTTCCACATTTTTACCTTCATTTTCAACACTTCAACCTAATTTTAGCTATTCAACTCACAAAAGAGGGCAAATCAACATCAACCCCTTGAATCCAATCAATATTTTAGTCCTCATCATTACTGATTTGTGACTAAATGTATTGGATTCACCCCTCTTTTGAATGTAATAGGTAAAATTAGTGGTTTTTACCCTTCTATAGTGGAAACCCTAATTTTTCACCCATTACATTTTGGTGAACCCAACTCCTTACACCTTTGTTTTTGATTTATATTCTCATATCTACGTGTTTATGTAATTTAAAATTCAAATTTTCATTTGCAAGTTTAATTTTCAATTGAATTTTAAAAATTTAGAGGCTAATTTCACATAAACCCTAATTTTTAAATTCTAAAATTGAGCTTGTGTTTTGCCTAATTTGGATTAATTGTTTCATATTTTATTTGAAAACATTTCAAAATTCAATTTCAAATTCATAGATCTCATTTTAATCAAATTATATAAATTTAGAGGTTTGATTTATAAAAAAACCTAATTTATTTTGGTTAATATGATTTATGGATTGCTTCACTTTTTAAAAATAATTATGGCACTTAATAGATCTGATTTACTTTCTATTTCACATATGATTACCTTGCTTCTTTTATTTCACATTGCTTCTTTTCATTCATAGTGCTTTGGCATATTGTGTTTTTAGGGTTTATAACTCATTCCTTTCAATCAATTTGATCTCAAAGCTTTCATATATAGTATACGTTGTTTTATGGTGATGTATTTAGGAAAACTCATTTCATATATATAGATCACCTCAAAGCTTTTGTAGATCCTAATCCTAGAGATGCTAATGGAAAACCTAACACTTGTACCTCTCCTAGGGTATCTAGTGTGAATGAAGAAAGAGCTAATACTCCTACCAATTATCTCCCTAATGGAGATCAAGAATTGAAGATCAATATGGCCCCATATTCTTCTCATGCACATACCCTTGTGCAAGAGTGGCAAAATCAAAATTTTGGTGTTTCCATCGAGCTGTAGATCCTCTTTATTCTCCTAGAGCCTATCTTAAACATCAAAACATTTGTAGAAAGATGATGTCATGAATTTCAATCGTGATATCTCTCCCAATATAAAATTAAGTAAAGATGAGGCCTTAGATGCTAAGGATCTCCCTTCCCAATCTACCCAAGAGGATATGCATGATGAAAGAAAGGAAAATCTTCCTTCACAAGATATTCCTTCTTCATCTACTAATCCCTTCATTCTTTCTAAACATCCTTACGCTACAAACTTCAAATAAATTTATTACAATGTTCCTCCACCTTATCAATTAAAGGATTCTTATAAGAGTGTCTTTAACATAATATCAAAACAAGGTTTTAGAGGATGTGCACTTGGAAAATTTGAACAAGGAATTCGAGTCCCTATATACCATCCTACACAAATTACCACAAAATACCTAGGAAATTATAATAAATCTCCTATGGATGACCTCCTAAGGATTAAAGGCTTCAAAGACCATCTTGCAAGAGAACAAGCCATTCGTTCATGTAAAAGTGCTTCTTCTTCTTCAAAAACTCCTTTTTGTTCATTTCATCGAGCTCATGACCATAATGCTAATGATTGTCCTAATTTTCAAAATGCAATGAACTTATTGATAGTGGAAAAGTTAAATTAATTTATGACAATCCTTCTTCTTCTAATAATAACTCTTGTCATAAATTTCAAAAGAATAAGCCTACACCTACTGATGATCAAGAAAAATTAGCTCCTAGAACCTTTTGGAAATTGAAGTATGAAAAAAATGTGGTTTTTCCTTTTGTGAAATTCAGCACTAAGCATATAGAAGGAAGTGAATATTGACTTTTTCATCATGGTTGTTCTCATTCTCTTGGAAAGTGTAAAGCATTTAAGAAATTTGTTCAAGAACAATACAATCATGCTCGGATATGCCTTTCAACAAATCTTGCTCTCTTTCTTGGTGAAAAGGTAGTGCCTTAGCACTCCTTTCACCCCCATGTGTCTCCTCACCCTATGACACAACTAGTTAACTTAATTGGGGGCTCTTTTTCATTAAAAGTGATGCTTATTCAATTTAAAATATCTTGGGGTATCAACATGGTTCTTCTCTATCCCCTCTCTTATCTTTAAAGGTTTCACCATTTCCTTTAAGGATTGCATTCTTCATAACTTGATGTCCTTTCTTGCATAGAATTATCCTTCATGTGAATACATATGTGTCCCTTGTTAGGATCAATTATTTGTTTTAAATGATATGTATTTTATGAATAATCTCTCCTAAGGAAATACATGATTCTTCCTTGCCCTCTTGCTTGGGGGGAAATGATAGCATTTTCTCCTTCTCTCTTGCTCTCTAATGTATAATTATTCCCTTTAGGGATTGTATTTTTCATATATTGATATCATTTCTTGCATGGAATGGTATGTTTCTTATGATTAATCCCTCCTTAGTGGAATCTATGATCACTCTCTCTCTCGCTCTCTCTTTGAAGATTACCACATCTTTAGAGTTTCATTTTACATATACTTTAATGTCTTTTCTTACATTGAATATTTATTCATGTAAGTTTATTATGCATTTTCTTGTGTTTTATCTCTCCTTATACGTTGTATAATTCTTCTCATTGTCCTTACACTTGGGGGGCAATGATTTCTCTCTCTCTCTTTTCTAAGGATCTACTTTTCCTTTGTTGAATGAGGTTTGTTTCATGATTTGGTGTCATTTTATTGTGAAATCCATCTCTCTCCCACTCTCCATTAGTCAGATTTGGAGCTAGAAAATTTCATGGAGAAGAGGAGGACAAGAAAGAGCTACGAGCAATGGGAGCTTCATGAGTATACTTTAATGTCTTTTCTTACATTGAATATTTATTCATGTAAGTTTATTGTGCATTTGCTTTTTTTTTATCTCTCCTTATAAGTTGTATAATTCTTCTCATTATCCTTACACTTGGGGGGCAATGATTTCTCTCTCTCTTTTCTAAGGATCTACTTTTCCTTTGTTGAATGAGGTTTGTTTCATGATTTGGTGTCATTTTATTGTGAAATCCATCTCTCTCCCACTCTCCATTAGTCAAATTTGGAGCTAGAAAATTTCGTGGAGAAGAGGAGGACAAGAAAGAGCTACGAGCAATGGGAGATTCATGAGTATACTTTAATGTCTTTTCTTACATTGAATATTTATTCATATAAGTTTATTGTGCATTTGCTTGTGTTTTATCTCTCCTTATAAGTTGTATAATTCTTCTCATTGTCCTTACACTTGGGGGGCAGTGATTTCTTTCTCTCTTTTCTAAGGATCTTCTTTTTCTTTGTTGAATGAGGTTTTTTTAATGATTTAGTGTCATTTCCTTGTGAGAAGTTGTTATTTTCTCCAAGATTCTATCTTATGCAATAGGTGTATGTCCTTGGCTACAACCTCTTTTTCACTTGGTAATGTACATCTATCATAAACCTACCCCTCACATTGGTTCAAAATTGTGTCATTCTTCATCAAGAATCTCTTTCGCCTAGCGATAGGAGGAAGGTATACATTCTTATTCCCCTTCCTTTCTTTCGATAGAAGATGTTAGGTTTGTTCATAAAAAACTCTTCTTGGAGGTAGATGCATTTTGAGCAAAGATCTCTTCTCCTCCAAGGATCTCCTTTACACTTGTTGCAAGATATCTATTTTTCAACTATCTTATCCTTGCTTGAAGAGTAGTCCCTCTCTAGCTTAGATTTATGACATTTTTGCCTAAAGGATATGTTCTTGGTGTTGAAGGTTGGTATCCTTGTTTCAATGCTTCCTTAAGTCATCAACATAGGGCTATGTTGATATCTTAAGGGGGGGCACCCACATCACTCCCTTTGTACTATATTTTACTTTATTTTTGCATGTCTTAAATGGGGTGTTCATTCTCAAAACTTGAGGAAACATACTCTTACATGAGATTCTTCACACTCAAAACTAGATGCAACATTTGATATATGTCTTAGACGTGGTTACACATCACAGAAACCAGAGCAAACTCTTACATGAGATGTCCTTGAAACCGGGCATGTATATGTCATTTGCTTCTTGGCATTTACACATTCACCTCTTGGCATTCACACATTCACCCCTTGGCATTTGCACACATAGCAACCTCTTCGCATTTGCATTTATATTACATGTATTAAATAGGTTGATGCACACTAAAAAATGGGGTGCTTCATACTTGAAACAAGAGATCACCTGCACACATACACAGGGATGAGTGGAACTAGCAGAACAGGGCTAGATTATTCCTACTCTCCTCCCTAACATGGATTTGTAGACACATAAAATTAATGAATTTAATATTTAAATAATTATACCTTTATCCCTTGATTAATTTAATTAATCATATTATCCTATTATTTCCCTAAATTAATTAAATTACATTTAATTAATTTTCCCCTTCCACATATAATTAATTTACTAATTAATTATACATGTCTCTTTTATCCTAAAGTTGATTTATTTCAATAAATTGAGCTCACCTTTAAGGAATATTCCAACTTTATTCTTAATTCCAATTAGCTAAATTAATTTACAATTAATTAAGCTAATTATATTATTCCTACAAACCTATCTTTTAATCCCCCCATTAAAATAATTAAACCAAGGCCTAACCCCTATTAGTATTTATTCATATTAAAAATAATACACATCTACCTAAAACCCACATGTGACCCCTTCTTCAAGGACTTGCATGCACAAGTCACTTCAATATCTCCACATCACCTTTGACCAAGGGGTTCTTACACATGTGTGAGGATGCTCTTCCCCATAGAGCCATCCTATAGTTTCCTCTTTTAGCCTATATGTCATAAGCTCTCTTCCACTACCCCTTAAACCTTTCCAAAAGTGTTTCCACTTGTCAACCTCTTGGACTTTCCATGATTTGTTCACATGTGTGTGAGCACATCTTCCCCGTTGCCCTATGATATTTGTTCTTCCCAAGATGTACCCACACATGTGTGATCACACCTTTCTCTCTCTTTAAATTTGTACCCTTGATCAACTTCCGATCTTGACCGTTGATTTCCAATCCTCAAACTCTATAAATTGTGCCCTTATATCTTATCAAATCATCCACTTTTTATACATCCTCATGCTAGCCTTTTATCCACTCATCATAGCACTATCATAATACTATTTTGATTTCGAAATCCATGTCCATATTCCATCCATATACGCTCATCCACAATATGTTTTTATTCTAGTTGTGAGAATTCCACACTTAAATCCATCTCTCCCACTCTCCATTAGTCAAATTTGGAGCTAGAAAAGTTCGTGGAGACGAGGAGGACAAGAAAGAGCTATGAGCAATGGGAGCTTCATAAGTATACTTGATTGATTTTTTTACCTCTCATTATGCTTTCATTTCAAATATTTCTTGATATCATGTTTGAATTGGTTTTGGTTTGTTATTTATTGACTAACCTTACTAACTATTTTATGCTGATACAGGATCACCTAGATGCAAACATCTAGGGGCAAGGCATCTATGTCCTCTCTCATCATTCTTCTCATGGATGACCTAGAAAAGCACGTCTAGCATGTATTCATACTCTCTCTTCTTCTTCTTATGAACTTGTAGCTTTGCTATTGATAGTTCATGGATGATGCTTGCTTGTCTCTTTTATGAGATCACTTGTGTTTGTGAGGTGGCATTTTTCAAGGATGATATTAGTTGTTCAGACATTTTGATATCGAGGTCTCTTTGGTTAGTTGAATTGAGGTCTTATCTTAGTTCTTAGGTTTTGTGTGTTATGTGTCTTTTTGTCTTTTGGCTTTTCATATTTTTTTCTCTTTGTTTGAATTTTTGTTTTTGTCTTGCTTTTGTCTTTTTTTGTGTGTCATTTCATATGATTGAGTGAGTTAAGATCCAAAGATTGGGGGCTTGCTTCTTCAAAATTAGTGATATCTTATACTCATGATTTTGCTTTGCATTCCTCTTCTTTATCTCTATGTCGTTTACTTTACCATGAATCTTTGCATAAGCTCATACTCCCACTAAAGTGGGGGCTAAATGTAGCATCCTAAATTGTACTCCCTTACAATTTAATCCACATTTTGTGCCCTCACCTTAGTGTGTGTCCCCCGATACCTAATTAAGGTTGGACTAGGCCTTTACCATGCAAAATTGGCTTCATTTTCATTTCACACATTGCATAACCCCCTTATCCCAACCCTAAAAAGGGATAGGACCAGGGTGTGGTGCTTTGGTCCTCATTGGGACCAAAGTGCCATTCTTTGGTCCCCCTTAATTAGGCCCCTCTTGCATCTTCAAAAATGAGTGGGATTTCTCTCCCCGTGTCAGCCTATGTCAAAAAATTAATATGTTTTTTGATAGGAAAGTATATAAGGAGGTTTTCCCCTCTCATTTGCATATACAGAAATCATAAAGGGTGAAATTATCATTATCAAGTGTTCAAGCATTAAAGAATTCATCATCAAGCATCTCTAGAGGTCTTCAAGGCTGTGTTCTTCGTTCATCAATTGTGGAGTAACATTAAATCATTCATTTGCAAGCATGTGTATGTGATTAGGGTTTTGTCATGTTCATGCCATTTCACATAACATATGTGATTACATTTAAGAAAAAAAGCATCATTATTAGTCATTATAGATCTGAGGTATATACTTCCATCATTTATTTCAGTATTTGCAATATTTCAATCAAGGTTAATTCTTAAACAGGGGTTTGACTTAGGCAAACCCCTATTCCCAACCTATTTCCCTTTCTTTATGTGTGCAAGAAACAAGTATAGAGCTGTGATCTTTAGAATAGGCATTATTTGCAAAGCCGAATCAACCCTCTTTGGTGTGCAAAAATTTAGGTGGACCAGAGCGATGGGTGCTCCATTCTTAACATTTTTGGAGCTTTTTTGAGGATTAGGTTGAATTCTACATATACTGCTCAGATCTAGGTGTGTTCCTCAATTTGATGAGTGTAGCTCATTGTTTCCACATTTTTACCTTTATTTTCAACACTTTAACCTAATTTTAGCAATTCAACTCACAAAAGAGGGAAAATCAACATCAACCCCTTGAATCCAATCAATATAATTCCAGTCCTTATCATTACTAATTTGGGACTAAATCTATTGGATTCACCCTTCTTTTGAATGTAGTAGGTAAAATTCATGGTTTTTACCCATGGGGGCTTCACTGGCTAGGTAATATTATATCACGTGTATTCATATTGGGGGGATTAATATCCCAAAAAATGAGGGTACAATATATTTCCTATCGATGAAAATAGGGGATTTTTTAATTCAAGTTATGAAAAAATATAATATTTGGTGAAAATAGGGGGGCTTTTAATTTAGGTTGTGTATTGGGAGGGGATGACAAAAAAGGAGTTTAAGGCAATATTTTTTGAAAATAGGGGGATTCTTTAGTATGCTATGAATGCATGTGCTATAACCCAAGTTCACAAAGTGAAGCCTTTGTGTTTTTACCCTTCTATGGTGGAAACCCTATTTTTCACCCATTACAACTAAACAACTTACAACACCAGGGATATACGCCATAACATGTCGCACTCACATGACAATGTACACACAAGTGTCTAAAGAGAGACTACAACACACAAGAAAATATACTCAAGACCACACCATTGCACAAGCAAGGTGACCATAGTGAAAAACTAATAATAGAGATACTCACAATGATGAAACGATAGAAGAGAGATGAAGGACGACTGAAAAATACCACAACTAAGTCCTCTCTCTAAAATACACCAAGATCAGACGAGTGATTCCTCAAACTCCATTCCACATGCAAGAGTCCACTAGCTCAACTGCAAACATACAACATCTTGTCACAACTTGACAATGCAAAAGCAAAAGATTAAGTCCCTAGACATCATCCAACTATAGGGAAGGCTTGGGAAACCTTAGAAAAGGTCAACCAAGAGTTTTGACCCTTACAAGACCTCACAAAAAGTTACAAGGCTTCTCTTGGAAAACTAGACTTTCTCCCCAGTCCTCGGTGCTAGGATCAATTTCTTATGAACACAAACACACAAACAAAGAATTTGAAACCCAAAACACTCACTAATGACACACTTAGACAAAATTAGAGGTTCCCTTGACTATTCAAGCCCTAATAGAAACTTCACACACTCAAACAGCCCCTACGAGGCTCCGAAAACCCTTTTAAACAAGACCACTAGATAGGGGTGCCCAAAGAGAACTATAGTGTCTAGTTAGGACATTGTCATGTTAGAGGGATACTAGCATGGTGTTTCATTGTCCTGTAGGTGTTTTTTAGTCCATTGGGCACACCAGTGTCCTACAATGAAAATTGTAACGTCGTAAATTGTACGCACTTGCTAAAGTGGTACAATTTAACACCTAGTTTAGCACCCGCCTTGGCGCATTTTGCATTTTGCATTGCATTTTCCCTTTAGCACTTAATTAATCAAATTAATTAGGTCTAAGGTCCTATCTCATCATCTTCCATATCATAAAGTTGGGCCCTTTCATTAAAGTGTGCCCTTTTCACTTTATTCTTCCAATACATCATTTAATCAAAAACCCTAATTAGGTCCTATTTTGAATTTGAGGGCTTGATTTCGGGGGTCAAAAGATCTTGAAATCACCTATAACTTCGGGATTCTCTCTAAAATCACCATATCCGATGGCCCTGAAAATTTGGTGAAAAGTTGTCGAGACCATGGCGCCCGGAGTGCACACGGTCCCGGACATTTTTCTTGAAATTTTAGGAGCACGATCCAATCATAAAATAAAGCTTAACCCCAAGAAATTGGCAGGAGATTCAATCTCTAGGTCGGCCAAAAGTTGAAATTAAGACCTAGGGTTTCATATATAAGAGCTCTCTTTCTTCATTTGAAGGGATCTAAATTTTTGGTTTCAAGGGCCTTCTACGCAGCGAAAGAGCAGATCTTTGAAGACTTCAACAACATTCAAAATCCATCCATCAAGCATTCATCAATTTCACTCATCCATTTAGGGCTTTGAAGGCATTGAAGAGCAATAAGGGATCACCGACTGAAGACTGGCTTGTACCCCTCCCTTGGGGTTGGGTATGATTTCATGTTGTTTTCATGTCTTTGCATAAGCTTCATTACATCATTTGTATTCATGCTTTAGATCACTTTGCATCTTGATTTGGAGCACTTACATTATCATTTACAAGCAATTAGGGTTTACTTTCTAGGTTGCTCTAGTTTGCTTACTTGCATTTTAGGATCTTGCACACACACAAGGTATGCACACACACTACTTTTACAATACAACTTGGCTATTCAGGGAGGTGGAAATCACCAAAGTGGGGGTTTGACTAAGGCAAAACCCTATATAGCCGCCCACCATACCTTTCAGATATAAGTGCAGGTTTCGGGATTCGGACGATGCCGCAAGTTGCAGATCCAGCGGAAGCAGACAGAGACTGAACTTCACACCAAATTTTAGAGCAAAAGACCAGGAAAGGGGTGTGGGGCGTCCTGGTCCTGCCAGGACAGGGGTGCTAGGTGCCCTGGTCCCTGGGATAGGGGCACTGAGCACCCTGGTCCTTCTGTCAGACAGCATTTCCGACAGTTTTCCAGGTTGTAAAATAGTAGTTTCAAGTGCAGTTTCAGGAGCAGAATCAGGACAGTGGCGCCCGCGCCCCCGTCCCGAACATTTTCACTCAAATTTTAACTCCGGGTATGCACCTGCATTCTTGTCTTATCCTTGTGTTTATAGCTTTCCATTGTTTAATCTTAATTCTGCAATCTTGTTACTAGTTCATACTTACACTTTAGGGTTAATAGTTGAACTTGCATCATTCTATCTATCATTTGCAACAAAGGAATAGAAATCCTAATAGGTAGCCCGTGGCTCTCTCTTCCACAAAAAGAAGTAGCCAATTGTGTGATACCTCTAGGCTCTTTCGTATTCCACAAATGTGTGTCGAAAGGTAGGATTAGGGCATATTAGCCTAGTCTCACTTTTTTCCCCCACACATTTTGGTGAACCCGACGTGAAATCTTATTATTGCTTTCTCTTGCATTACATTTGTTAGATCTAAATCTAGATTTAGCGTGTTTCATTTAAGTTTCATTTTCAAAAATAAATAAATAAAAATAAAAATAAAAGGAAAAGAAAGAGTGTGTTTTGTTTCTTTGCATTGTGTGCAATTTTTATTTTCAAAATGTTAGATTTTTATTTGCAAGATGTTCATATTTGTGATGATTATGAGTTAGATGAAGCTTTAGATGAGTTTTTGAAACCTAAAGATACCAAACCTTCATTTTACCAAAAACTCATAAACATTGTTACTATGCCATTTCGTTGTGATGAGAAAGATAAGTCGAATGATTCCTCTCAAGGGTACATTCCTATCAACTCTTCCACTAAATCTAGTAACATGGTTGTTTTCAATGATCCCCTCTATGAAGAGATATCTCCTTTTGAATCAAAAGATAAACCTTTTAATAGATATGATCATGCTTTGTTGGATGATGCCCTTGATGACTTTGTGGCTCCTAAAAAACACTCCCTTCATGAGGATCCTTTTGTGCAAGAAGATGACATTATCCCTACATTTCCTAGTGATGGCATTTCCTTTTCCAACAAAATTCCCACTAGAGATGATGAATCAATGATAAATGCTTACCCTTCTCCTAAAGTTTGTCTTACCCATAAGCATCCCTTAGAGAAAGAAGATGAAATAAAAAGCAATTTCCTTAATTCTCTCTCCCCTAAAGATCATATTAAACATATTTTGAGGAAAGAGGATGAGTTTAACACATCTATTGATGCTCTCCCTCCTAAGGATGAGGAATTAATAAACAATGTTATCTCCTCTCCCGAAATTGACAATACTTCAAACATTCCTTTCAACAACCTCACTATTTGGGATGAACCATTAGAAGAAGGTATAGATTATTCTCTACCCCTAGCCAAAGGGGATGAAATAAATATTGAAAACTCCCTTGATAGTTTATCACCTTCCTTAAATCTCAATTATTCTCCCTCTAAAAATAAAGCATCTCCCTCTCCTCAACTTGGTTCTACTCATAAGGAAACCCTAGTTCAAAGAAAGATGGTTAACATCTCTTTCAAAGATCTCCCTCTCAAAAGTGAGACTTTAGAGAGTAACGTTGATCCTTCTCCTAGAGAGTTTATTCCCAATGTAGATCCTTTGATGATAGAGGATGATATGACCTTTCCTAGTATTACTTTTCCTACTAGAACATCAATGCCTACCCCTTGTCTCTCTCCTAAAATTGATTTAATCTATGATAAGATTTTAGTGCAAGAGAAGACTATCAATAATTTTTCCAAAACTTTTGTTCATTCGTCTAAACTATCCTCAATCAATTTGATATGTGTGAATGAAACACCTAACAAACCTCTTTTCACTGTCCAAGGTGCTTGTCCTTCTCAAAATCCTCAACCTTTAAATAAGCCTATCTTAGTGGTTCAAGGTGGTTATGCTAATGATTCTTTTTGCACTCCTAAGAAACCTATTATTACTGTGCAAGGAGGTTATTCTACTAAGAGCCCTTATGAGTATGTTAAGCAACTGACTAGAGAGAGTTATAATGCGGTTACTCATACCTATAATACTAGAAATAATAGGCAGCCTAATCCTCCTCCTGTTACTCCAGTTTCTCTTCCTAATCCTCAACCAATTCTTCCGCAACCTCCACGGATTTCACAAGTTCTTGGTAAGGAATATGATCTCATAGAACAACTTAAAACTACTCCTACTAAGATATCCCTTTGGGATTTGATCCAAACTTCTTCCACTCATCATGGAATGTTACAAGATGCCTTGAAAGATTTGACTGTTCCTCCACCTAATATATCTAGTAATATAGTTTCTTTGATTAACTCTATGATGAATCCTAAAGCTCAAATTGTGTTTACTCAAGATGAGTTGCCTACTAGTGAAATTCAACATCAATATGATCCCTTGATGATTGTGGTTATCATAAATGACACTACTATAAGACGAACACTGGTAGATAATGGTTCTGGCCTTAATGTGTGTAGCATTAATCTATTGCATAAGATGAATGTGGATACATCCCTTATTGAGCCTGACTCTCATCCCATTCGAGGCTTTGATAATGTGGCTAAGTCTTCATTAGGTATTATCACCTTACCCATCACAGTGGGACCTGTTACTTTGCCTACTCCTATCCATGTTATGTCGGGAAATCTAACGTACAACTTGTTATTAGGGAGACCTTGGATTCACAGTATGCAAGCTGTCCCCTCTACATTGCATAGACAAGTTAAATTTATTTATAATAATAAGACATATACCTTGATAGGTGATACTAATTTTCAAGCTTGTTTGCAAACATCTACTTCCAAAGGGAGTTCTTCTAAGCCTTCGTCTTCTAGTGATGACTCGTTAAACAAGATACCTATGGATGAATCATCACCCTCTGATAATCAAAATTCTTTGGATGAGTCTGAAGTTCCTGAAGAAGATTCTTCTCAACTTGAATTTACACATGAAAAGGCTTTTGATCCTGAGAAGGTTCTCGTAGAAGATGATTGGGGTTCTCTTGATTTCAATCCCACCTTCGTAGGTGAGTATAGGGTTCCTCCTAGAGAGCTTAAAGTTAAAAAGAAGGAAGAAACTAGAGATCAATCAGTCTTACCTGAACCTATGAGCAATAATTTTGTGGCTGCTTCTCAAACTTCTTCTCACACCTCTAATTCTGAAGAATTTGATGCTTTGTCTTATGAAAAACCAACTTTTCTTTCTGAAATGGCTAATCGTTATGCTCGTGGTTTTCATATTTTGGCTAAGAGTGGCTATAGTGGAAATGGTTGTGTCGCAAATGAACAAGGAATTAAAATTCCTTTAGAACATAACATGCATGAATATTCATTTGGACTTGGATATAATCTTTCTAAGCCCACCAAAGCATCTAAAAGACCATCTCTTAGTGTGAATGCTATATTTAGTAGTGATGATGATCTCACTTCAACTAAATCATCTTCTACTTCTATCAACTCTCATTCCCTTCATAAGGAAATCTTGGTGATGAACAAATCTCTTTATGACTCCCCTCAATCCACTTATGAATCTTTATCTCCTATTCATCATAAAGTCCTTTCCTCCAGGGATAAGGCTCTAATAAATTACACTCATCCCTCTTCTAAGATTTCTTGTGACTTTTCTTCTTCAATTTTTATCACTTTATACATGTTTTTTATCTCACTTATAGTTGAGCATTTAGCATGTCATATTCAAATACCTCATTTAGTCTATCATGTATTTAAATAACATTAATGGCTATTATGTTGCTCGTCATTATGTGACATTGGTAGCTCATTTACTGGGGGCTCATTGTCATTCATGATGGTACAATTTTAAGTGCAATCATATTTTTGAAGCAACATAATAGCCTAATTTTTCTATGTTATCTCTTGTTCCTATGCGGTAATAATGTGGAAATATTGATCATCTTTTCTTTAGAATCCTCTTTTCCTAGATATGGGAGAAGATGTGTATTCTCTTTCTTACCTTATCCACTTCTTGTGAGGAGCATTTTACATACACTAATGTCTTGCTTCCATGAACTCATGTGAGTATGTAGTACATTTTGGTTATGTCTAAATCTCTCCCTAGAAGATTGTGTAAGTCCTTCTCATTGTCCTTATCCTTAGGAGGCAATGATCTTTCCTTATTTTTTTCTAAGGATCCACTTTTTCCTATTTTGTGGATGGTGTGAACTTTATTACTTGATGTTATTCCTTGTATGCATTTGTTGTCGTTTGTTCAAGGATTCTCTCTTACAAGAGGTATAAGTCCTTGACTACAACCTCTTTTGCACTTGGTAAAATACATCCATAATGAATTCACTCTCCCAATTGGGTTAAAAAGAGCGTCATCCTTCATTAAGAATCACTTTCACCTCGCAAAAGAAGGAAGTATTGCATTCTTATTCTCTTCTTTGTCTTATTCTAGAAGATGTTATATTTGTCCTCTTAGGGATAGGTGTCTTTTGTACAAAGATCTCTTCTCCTCTAAGGATCTCCTTTACGCATACTACAAGATATCCCTAATCAACTATCTTATCCTTGCTTAAAGAGTGCAAAACTCTCTTGCTTGGGTCTATGACATTGTTGCATTTTTCGGGTATCTTCTTTTGTGATGAAGGTAGGTATCCTTGTTCTACTTTGCTTATGACATAAACATTACACTTTTTGAAGCAATGCATCATTCTCAGAACCAGAGCATAGACTCTTAGAGAGAGATGTCATGCTTTTGTACTATACATATACAGGTTGTAGCATACTCGGGCATAGACTCCTATGAGGTGCTTCTAACCTCCCTTACACACACATGCACGAGGTTGAGTGGAACTAGCGGCATAAGGCTAGACTTTCTCACTCTCCTCCCTTACATGGATCACCTAGACAAGATCTAGGGGCGAGAAGTCCATGTTTTCTCTCTCACTATTCTTCTCATCGATCACCAATGTGTGTATTCATGCTTTTTTTCCTTTCTTTTCTTCTCTTTGCATTTTGTTTCCATTTACATCCTTCATCTTGTGTTAGAGAACTCTCAAATCCTCACACTCTTTGTTGTGTTTGAATTGAGATTTATTCCTCTTTCTTACCAAATGATTCTCCATTAGTTTTTGATCTCATATCAAATCTTCTTGTGAGCATTTGTCATCAATATTCTTTAACAATTCAAAGTGGTAAACATGATACCCTATTTCAACTCACTAAAATTAGCAAGCCGAAACAGGGGGGGCATATAGCTACCCTCAAATTTTCATCACCTTCCTTAGTAAGCATTAGGTGATTTTGTGATCTAATAGGTGGTTTTGTAGGTTGTGGTTCCTAACTGAGTACTGCAGATACCGCTGGGGGCTTCGTTCGACAGACTTATGGATATATCCTTTTTCAAATAATGTTTACTTTTCTGTACTTTAGCTTGCATATGCACGTAGTGTTCATATGACCGCTAAAGTGGGGGCTAAATGTAGCATCGTAAATTGTACGCACTTGCTAAAGTGGTACAATTTCACACCTAGTTTAGCACCCGCCTTGGTGCATTTTGCATTTTGCATTGCATTTTCCCTTTAGCACTTAATTAATCAAATTAATTAGGTCTAAGGTCCTATCTCATCATCTTCCATATCATAAAGTTGGGCCCTTTCATTAAAGTGTGCCCTTTTCACTTTATTCTTCCAATACATCATTTAATCAAAAACCCTAATTAGGTCCTATTTTGAACTTGGGGGCTTGATTTCGGGGGTCAAAACATTTCGAAATCACCTATAGCTTTGGGATTCTCTCTAAAATCACCATATCCGACGGCCCTGAAAATTTGGTGAAAAGTTGTCAAGACCATGGCGCCCGGAGTGCACACAGTCCCGGACATTTTTCCCAAAATTTTAGGAGCATGATCCAATCATAAAATAAAGCTTAACCCCAAGAAATTGGCAGGAGATTCAATCTCTAGGTCAGCCAAAACTTGAAATTAAGACCTAGGGTTTCATATATAAGAGCTCTCTTTCTTCATTTGAAGGGATCCAAATTTTTGGTTTCAAGGGCCTTCTACGCAGAGAAAGAGTAGATCTTTGAAGACTTCAACAACATTCAATACCATCCATCAAGCATTCATCAATTTCATTCATCCATTTAGGGCTTTGAAGGCATTGAAGAGCAATAAGGGATCACTGACTGAAGATTGGCTTGTACCCCTCCCTTGGGGTTGGGTATGATTTCATGTTGTTTTCGTGTCTTTGCATAAGCTTCATTACATCATTTGTATTCATGCTTTAGATCACTTTGCATCTTGATTTGGAGCACTTACATTATCATTTACAAGCAATTAGGGTTTACTTTCTAGGTTGCTCTAGTTTGCTTACTTGCATTTTAGGATCTTGCACACACACAAGGTCTGCGCACACACTACTTTTACAATACAACTTGGCTATTTGTGGAGGTGAAAATCACCAAAGCGGGGGTTTGACTAAGGAAAAACCCTATATAGCCGCCCACCATACCTTTCAGATATAAGTGTAGGTTTCGGGATTCGGACGACACCGCAAGTTGCAGATTCGACGGAAGCAGACGGAGACTGAACTTCACACCAAATTTCAGAGAAAAAGACTAGGATAGGGGTGTGGGGCACCTTGGTCTTGCCAGGACAAGGGCGCTGGGCACCCTGGTCCCTGGGATAGGGGCACTGGGCGCCCTGGTCCTTCTGTCAGACAACATTTCCGACAGTTTTCCAGGTTGTAAAATAGTAGTTTCAGGTGCAGTTTCAGGAGCAGAATTAGGACAGTGGTGCCCGCACCCCCGTCCCAAACATTTTCACTTAGATTTCAACTCCGGGTATGCATCTGCATTCTTCTCTTGTCCTTGTGTTTACAGCTTTCCATTGTTTAATCTTAATTCTACAATCTTGTTACTAGTTCATACTTACACAATAATCACAATAATAGTTCTAGTTAAGCACAATAATCACACTTTCTACACTTATCTCATTATGCTCTGTTTCGTTGTCCTGTCATAAATTTGGAGCATAAACTTCTACCCTGCGCACGTGAAACTACACACAATCAATCACTAACACCTTTTTCATACCTAAAATGATCAATTGAATCGATCTTATATATCTGCAACATGAAATCATATCCATCACAAGTCATCTCATCAAGACAACACATTTTCCTAACGTGTACACCATGTCGACAAAATCCGATCTCAAATACTAATGCATATGACAAAGAATTGTCCATGTGATTCCCAAATGTCGGATAAACACCCTCAATCACAAATAATAATCACCAAAATTTCTCCACCAAATCCACACAATAATTAATTACACAAGTCGGCCAGACTTCATTGCTTAACCCAAAAACTAGTACACCCGATCTTCTAACTTGCACAAGCATTATCACCAGATACCAAAACTATGGAAATAAGATGTTCTAGACGTCCAACTACCATCCCTTAGATCCGCAACACAAAATATTAACCTGGAAAGTAATCCAGACCAAAATACTAAACTTTGCCAGATGCTCTATTCAAGCTTGTTGAACTTAACCAGATCTTCACATAGACTTTTGGAATAAGAAAATCATGTACCGCAGATGGGATCACTCACTTGGGTTGTCATCAATGACAACATGGAATGATCTATGTAGTGTCTCTTGCCAACAATATCCCCCTTTTGCATTGATGGCAATACTTAGTGAAAAATGACTAAGTGTCTAAATCAGTACCAACATATGTACACACTGCAAAACTTCAAATTTCAAAAATTTTAGAACTCCCCCTAAGATGAACAGCATTTTTCACTTCCCTACACTCCCCCTTTGACATCAATGGAAAAGGTGGGGATCCACAAGACAAAATTTACACAAAACTCTATATACAGTAGCATATGTACACACAGGCCTTACTAACTTACATAAGCTTGAAGATATCTACAAAAATGTTTTTCAATGAGCTGAAATGGCTATCCCAACCTTTCTTGAGACACTCTAAGACTAAGATGAGACCATTGAAAAGGAATACATGCATCTCTGCTGATTAAAGATATGAAGGTTCATTTCTAGCTATGACATCCTCAACTTCCTTCAAAGTACTAAGCATTGTGTCCATCTTGGAAAAATTAGACTCTGAAGTTCACAGACTCTGCCAACAATCTTATCCCTATCATGGCTTAAGTTCTTAATTTTTTCTAGCAATGATCTGACCTCGGCTTCCTGACTAGACACAAACGTGGACAATGGATCAAAGGACTGAGAAATGTCTACCAATTGCTTCTCACTTTCCTTTATTTGTTTCTCAATGAGTTCAACAAATTTAGAATATGACAAACAAAACTTGTAGACAATACCTCCCTTAGATAAGGTATCTTGAATGCTTTTCACACAAGTATCTAACAAACTTCTATCATGATCAATCATTTTATTCAATTCACCGAATCTCTTGTCATTGAATTCATTCTGGACCTTGACTTCAGCTACCTTCTCTAAAGATTCAAAATGAGTACTTATAGAGTTAATGAGGTTGTTCAGCTATCCAGAGGGAGAATTTGATGTGTCCTTTACAAATGTAGGCATTGTGTTTTCTAGGACAATGAAAGAAAGATTTAATAGTTCACTATCGTCAATGTAAGACTTCAAGATATCCTCTCTTGCCTTTGCCTGTCCAAATGATGCAAGCTTCAATTAATTAATGGGAGAGAGAGCATCCAAGTTGATTGGCCCTTGGGACAGTGCTAGATCATCAAAAACAAGTTTATTTTTTTCAAGAAAGTCCTTGACATCCTTTGCAGTGTCTCTTGCCTCATAGATAACACCATTTATTTCAACCTTTTTGTCCTCTATGTCAGTTTCTTCCTTGACCTTTTTTGGACCTTCATTATCAATCGGAGCTTGAGTCTCCATAGATGGCATGGTGTCCATTGGCTGATCTGAAGGATTCTGAGTATACTCAACTGAATCTACTTTTTCTGTCTCATTTTTACCCTTATTCATCACAACTTCCTTGTCTTTATCTACACCTTCCTCTTTTGGAATAGAAGATTCATTTATTTCAACTTGATAAACTTTTGATTGTGCTTTTTGCACTTCCAGAATAGATGAGACAACATCATATTGATTCTTTTCCAAAATTGGCTTCAATATCTTCTCAGTATCTTTAATTACTTCATCTATTTTCCCAATCACGAGCTTATTGATTTTAGTTTTGCCTCTAAAATGCTTTTGGGCTTCTTTAAGTATTCTATTTACTTCCTCTACTTCTATTACTAGGCATAGACTAACTATTACATATTCTTTCAACCTATCATATTTGGCCTTGGTGCTACCTCTTTTCATTTCAAAAAGGTTATACAACCTTTTAGGGATCTTAGACATAACTTCTACAAGTTCCCTATTGAAAATGTTCAAATGTTTTATTGTGGCTTCTTCTAGAGGCCTTTTACTAGCGTCATCAAATTTGTCATAAAATTTAGAAAGTGGTTTTAAGTTACCTTGCACTGTTATGGCCTCTTCAACCTCTTTAACAGACATGCCAACCTTGCCTACATCCAACTTCACTTTCTTGTTGGCTTTCTCTCCACTGGAGGGCTTAACCTTAGAAACTCTTGATGCTTTAGTACCCTTGGACTTTATTTCCTTTATTGCCTCATCAGACTCAGTTTTCTCATCATCCTTAATAGTGACATACACTTTAGAGCTTTTATCCATCTTTCTCTTTTCACCTTTTCTGGATAGCTTGCCTTGAGATTTGACTGTCTTGGCAGAACCAAAGGAGGGTGCAGTGCTTCTAGTCTATCTTGACTTGGAAATGGAGGCTTTTGGACTAGTAGATTCAAATTTCACTAGCTTCTCAGCTTGCTAAGCTCTTTTTCTGGCCTCCTAGACTACTTTCTTTGTAAACCCATTACTCTCTGCATACTCCTCAATGTGCTTCCTCACCTTCTTCAAAATTTTTGACTTCCTAAATTGAGAATACAGTTGTAAGTCCTTCTCTGCAAATCTGCCAAATATTTCTTTAGAGGGGCCTACGAGATTTCTCAAGAGATGTTGAGCATACAGTTCAAGAATTTGTTCATCAACTTCACACCCCATGGGATTGATCCATATTGTCTTTGGCTCCACAGCTTCCATCAGACATTGATTAGTGTCAACTATGAAGCATATTGAGTCCTTATACTTCTCAACTATTGACTTAGGAATTATCTCCCTATCCTACATTGCACTTTGAAAGTTCTTGAAGTATCCCCAAAGAATAGCTTTTCGGGCCTTGTTGTCACTAAGTTTGTATAACAATTCTCTGATCTGAACAACTACCGGACTGTCATATATCCATTGAACCTGACCTATTCTTGGAACCTTATTGATTAAATAAAATAATAGGCATAGGATCAAAGTATCATATTTGAATGGATTCTTCTTTTCCTTCTTAATCTTTGTCAAATTCTTCATTAGCTCACTTCAGAGCAACTCACATAGATCATATTTCTTGTTTTCCTTGACCATCTCATATGCTACATAAATTGTAGTACCAGATACTGAATTTTCCCTGCTGGAGTGGTAGATTTGGTAACCAATCACCATGAAAGGAAATATCACATCATGCTCTAGTATGTCATTGATTGTCATTGCCCTCTTATCAAATTTTGAGCCAGTTGTATCTGTGACTGTTGAGTTCTTCATGGATTTCAGTGTGGGCAAATCATTAGATGAGCATATACCAGTTATGGCTCTAATGAAATTCTTGGTAATCTTGAATGGATTTTCCAACCACATAAAATCATCATGCATTCGGCTATGCGCATACCAAACCCACTCATTTTTATCAAACATTAGAAATTTGACAAACTGCGCAAAACCCTTCTCCTCCAGCACTTGGTATTCCATCTTAAGCCTGAAATTTTCATCTAACATCTACTTGGTGTAGAGATTTAAGAGATGCGAACTTCCTAATTCCTCAAGATTGGCATGCGCATAAACCATAATATCTTCAACAAGAAAAATGTATGGAACTAAAGAAAATAGTAGATATGAATGGATGTTTCTTGAAATTTGAATGGGCTCTTTTGGTGATATCAACAATTAGTGGTGTTGCCATTTCAAAAATTTCCAACTTGAAAACTTTTGCAAATAAATACCTATTCATTGGATTAGGGTTTTGCATGGGAATCTCCTTCATGCTTCAATCTCTCAGAACATCTTCTTGCAGAGTGCTCTCCTACTCTTTTCTTCAAATAAAAAGTGACAAATGAAGAGGCAAAGTTTCCTTTTATCACTCACATATCAAACTTTTAAGGTGCAATAAATGCATTTTTCCCTAAACCTTCTGGATACCCTTCTTTTTCAGACTACTCCACAAAATTCATCTACGGATCTTCAATGTTGCGTAATATCTTCTAGAAACTAATCCCAATCATCTGCAATGCCCTAATACAACATCTGCCAATCTACTGGATTCAGGTGTCATTTATTGTTGGTATTTTGATGATGTTTAGTTGTGATTGTCATTGATGGACACACACTTATTTGATGTATGATTTATTCTCAACCAGTAGTTGTTCCAACCACTATTATATGTCATTAAATGTATAGTCTTTGTTTGTTGAAGACTATCGATGTTGTGCAGAAGATGCTTACCGGTCAAAGCATTACCGAAGACCCCAAGCGATATGAAGACCTCAAGCGGAATGAAGACCCTGAGCAGCAATTAATCTTTTGATCGAAACACTATGTTCCAGTTTTCCAGTATTCATTTATTAACTGGTAATCGATATATTGTGTTAAACCAGTATAATTGTAATGTGCGATGAGTTATCATCCACCGACACTTTGGCGGTGTTTCTATGTCGTGTTACCAAATGTGTCTAGATGCATTGTACCTAGGAAATCATAGTCTAATCTTATTGGACTGACATGAAATCAGGTTCCTATATGAGGACATCATGTCTAGGGTTTTAAGGTAGTTAATGTGTGTGAGTGTTGTAGAGAAGAGTAGATGTGTGCGAGAAAAGGTATCTCATGATAGAGATTGAGAGTGCAAAATATAAAAGACTAAAGTAATGCTGGAATGCATTAATAGCAAGTTGTCAAGGATATAATCAAGCATTTTGTGCTACTATCTAGATCATTCACTTGTTGATTACTAATATCTTCGATGAGTCTGAAACCCTTAACCGGGTAGGCCTAGCCAAGCCTATTGTAAATCCTCTAACAAGGTGGTTCACAGTTGTGGATCTGAAATCCTCTAGCAGGGTAGTCTTTAATAGGACTTATCTCCTAACAAAGATCTGGATTCCTAACAGGATCTGTTCTGGTGAAGAATGTTGTAAGGCCTTAACCGGTTTGACCTTAACCAGTCTAGTTACTATTTTGTAGATAGTTGACTTGTGAGTTTTACTCACCATGGTTTTTCCCATTTGGGTTTCCACATGAAAACATCTTGTGTTATGGTGATTGTGCTTCTGTGGGTGAATGCTTTATTTTCTATTTGTCTTGTTTGTGTTTTAATAGGTTTATTTTTTAATTTGCTACACCAATCTGTAGTTAAACTGCTTAAGAGTTCGTTTAAGAGTTTGGGTATACTAATTCACCCCCCTCTTAGTATTCATCAATTGGTATCAGAGCCTACCTTTCTATAAGTCTAACCACTTGGAAGGAGATATGGGGGAATACAACATGAGGGAACTCACTCACCATCTTACTGAGTCTGAGAGAGTGTATGATGAACTCAAAATCAAGTATAAAGCCTCTTTAACCAAGAGAAGAGAACTTGCTGAGCAATTGATGGAATTTACTAAAAACAACTCTTCTAATGAAGTAGACATGGAGGCCCTAGTTAGAGAAGTGGAGAAATGGAATGATTCCAAAACTAACCTAAGGAGGGAGTTGGAAGGACTGACTATCAGGATGAGTCAGGAGCTAGAAAATAGAAGAAAAGTTGAAAATTTAGTGAAGGACAAGGAGCGTGAGATCTCTAAGTTGAAACAAGAGATTGGAACCATCACCACTCATCTACAAGAGGGTAATGAAGAGAAAGAAGAAATATAAGTAGACCTAAATGTTTCTATCTCTTAGAATGAAACCTTGATGAAAACCAATGATTCTCTTTCCAAGGAACTTGTTGAATCAAAGGAGATACTTGCAAAGTTCAACCAGAGTGTTGCTAAGTTGGAACAAAAGATGGAATCGATGAAGCCATCAAAGGATACCACTGGACTTGGTTTCTCTGGATACAAGGATGGTGAAACCTCTAGAACCAAGAGTGATGCACTAAAGGAGCAATTGACACCTAAGAACAACAGCAGGAGTAAAGGTAAGCAAAAGTTTAAACCTGTTTTCTTTAACTATCCTAATGAAGGACGTACTGCCAATGTATGTAGGAGCAAGGCTTACAATAACTTTCCTTACATACAAAACAATGTGGCTAGATTTGGTAGATTTAATGGTCACTATTATGCATGCAACAAGTTTGGGCATAGAGCTTTCTAGTGCAGGTCGGTTATGAACAACTCTGGAAGTTATGCACCAAGATCTAAAGGAGTTGTCCCAGAACTTCCTATGAACCGGAACCCAAACCAGTACAAAACCTATGACCATTGGTCAAATGGTTATGGAGCAGCAACCAGTTAGAGAGAAACTTGTTTGATCTATCATGGTAGTAGTCACACTGCTGCAACATGCAGAAGGAAGAATGGAAATGTGAACACTGGACCATGGAGAACACCTGGAATGGTATGCTAACATTGTAACAAACTGGGACACACTGCCAAAGCATGCAGAATGAGAAAGAATCCATTGGGAGACATACTGATCAACCTAGAAGGGAAGATTGATGTTGAAACCATTCAGGCAGATATGGATAAAACTTGGGAAAAAAAAATTGAAGAGAAGCCACAAGATGTACCAGTTTCTGTACCTAGTGTGGAGATCCCTGAACTGGCAAACTGAGCTTCGGAAAGATTAGGGGGAACATATCGGTAAAAACGTTTCAAACCCTTGAAGTATATTGGTAAAGTACCTTTATCGGTATTTGTCACATGTCAATCGACAAAAGAAATGAAGCGGTAAAAGGTAAAATTAGGGTTTGAGCCCTAATGGTGATGCATTTATTATGGTAGGTGGGAGCATGTTTAAAAGTGACTTTTGTCATCATTTTTACTTACCTATTTTCAAAGAAGAATTTTTCTAGCTTGAGTAGCACAACCAGAGTGATTCATCTTGCATTTGAAAGAATTCAGAAAGGAATCTTGCACAAGATTTTGCAGCCACTTCAAGCTATCAGTGTGGAAGACAAAGTGCTAAACAAGCTTCTGAAGAAGTGTGTTGTGCTCGACATCGGCAAACCCTAGTTTGAAGTATGAAGGTATTTCTCATTGAAACATTCTTTTCATTTGGAATCTTCTAGATATGGCTTTTGCATCTACAATCCCTTCTAGTTCTATTGAACTTGAGGAATCACTTAAGTTTCTTAAAAAGAAGATGAAATATAATGCCCTATCTCAAATTCCTGTCGAAGTCATTGTCGAAGGCAATGTTTTATGATATATTGATTGCAAACTAGAAGACCTAGGGTCCCTAGTGATTCACTCCCAGCTGATTCTGTTTTGTGGAGACGATAAGAATATTAAACCTGAATACAGCATAATAGAGAAGAAGAAATTACATAATGCAGTATACTTTCTCAAAGAATTTATAGAAGAACACATCAGGATTATCCTTAGTAGGGTTCATGGTGATAAGATGTACCTTGAGTGAACCCATGATATTACACTGGAGGTAATTCATGTCATGACTGGTTTGTGAAATGTTGGGGAGGTCCCTATTCTTCGCAAGATCACCAAAACCAAAGTGACAGAGCTCACCAGTTTTGTGAGCGACCAACGGGAAATGATTGTTAACACCATTGAAGATGACTTGGTGAAATATGCATGCATGGTAATTGGGTATAGAGTATTCTATGCTAGTAGAATGAATTTTGTTCCTACAGCTACGGTGCATGTCATTTATAGGATGATCAAGGAGAATGCAGAATGCGACTTATGTACCTGCATGCAGAAACAACTCATGGAGAACCTGAAGTCGATCAAATTGGACAAAACTCTAAGGTTTAAGTTTGGTCAACTGCTTGTCGATTTATTTTTCTACTTTCAAGGATATTTTCCTGGAGTCAGTGATGTTCAATGGTAGAGTGACCTACCGGTTTCTAGACAAATAAAGGTGAATCTGCAAGTAGTGGGAACTGCATATCCAGAGACTCCGAATAGGTATTTTGATGAGTTCAGACTAAAGATGAACCAGAGAATGAGAATATATGGTGATCTAGTTAAGAAATATGAAGATGACATCTGTTTCACAATCAAAATAGATCACTGCATAATGGAAGCGGTCGAACCCAAAGAAGATGTAGTTGATCCTATGGGCTATGAAGTGGTAAATGATATATTGACAGGGTATGCCTCTACCCTACTTGCTTCACCACTGGATCCCAAGAAGAAGAGGACCGATACTTACTCTGAGAGGATCAAACCTATTGAGGTACAAAAGCAAAAAAAGAGTAAAGCAATGCCATCGACATCGGCACCAGTTACATTTGTTGCCAGTCCTAAAGTGACCAAGAGGTCACCAGCTAAAAAGAAATCGGAGGCTATTCAACCAAAGGTATTCAAAAGGAAGAGGAAAACCAGAAATAACTCACCGGATTTAGAAGACACTGAACCAGAGGTAGAAATGAAGAAGACAAGGCAATCAAGCAAGAAGACAAAATCAACCGATAATGTACCAGCAACCTCTGCACTGGTAAAAATAGTTATTTCCTCTTACAAACCTATGACACATTATCAAAGGACCATAAAGAATATTAGAAGGAAAGTTCTTAATGATTTAAAAGAATATTTTGATGACTTCAATGATAGTGAAAAGGAGGATGTTGAGCAAGAACTTATTAAATATTTATGTATTAATGATCGGTCACCTATCGATATTAAATCAGTTACTTGTAAATCCTTGTATGATTCTTTGGACAATAAATGGTGCATTGCCATTGAAAAGGAACAAGACATCAGGGAGAAAAATTTTGCTCAATATTTTCTAGATGCCTCAAATTTAGAATTGTTTGAGATTATTGACAAGTAAAAAGGCATTTTCTTCATGCAACGAAGAAGACTTCAGCTACTTGAAGGAAAAACTTCTGAAGTGGAAAAAGACACCCATCTGTAGGTTAAAGATGTTGTCAAAATGCAACAAGTATCTGAAGCTAATCGATAGGCTGAGCAAGAGCCTAACCTATCCATAGCCAAACTGGATGAAGTCTTTGACAATCTGGGTGAAAGAATAGTAGAACAAAATGACCCCATTGATGTTGATGCACTAGATATTGAGGATATCACTCTAGATAAGGAAAAAGTAGAAAGGAAGAAAAAGAGCAAGTGGAGAAAGTGAGACAAGAGGAGAAGAAGAAGGAAGAAGAGAAGAAGAAGGAGGAAGCTGAGAAGAAGAAGGAAGAAGAGAAGAAGAGGAAGGAAGAAGAGAAGAAGAAGGAGGAAGCATAGAAGAAAAAGGAAAAGGACAAAAAGAGGGAAGAAGAGTAGAAGAAAGAAGAAGAGAAGAGGAGAGTGGAAGAGGAGAAAGAGAAGGCCGCCAAGGTAGCCCAAGAAAAAGAACAAGAGAAGAAGAAAAGACAAGTGGAGATCAAGGCAAAGGAAGGAGGACAAACTCCTAAGGCAACCAGAGATCAAGCCAAGCAGGTTGATCCCACCAGTCCCATCAATTTTAATCTTTCCTATCTGACTCAATCAGTTGATGAGACTGAGCTACTGTGGAGCATTCAACTAGTGTAAAAGAGATTGGAAGAATTGAGGAAAAAGAAAGAATAGGATGTCATTCAATTTTTTGTTGACACCCTTTCCAATCTAATCCTCAGTACTAACCTTCCTAGTACCGATTCCTTGCTGGCCAAGCTCAAACTTCTTTGCACAGTAGTGGATGATCAGGTACAATGTTTGGAAGATGTTTCCCAGACCGCTACAAAGAAAAACCATGAAAAGGCCCTCAAAGCTGCCTTAGTAAAGCAAATGGATGAAGGCAGGGAAAAACTACTTAAGCAAAAAGATGATATAAGTTCAACTATGGGTGAGGGTAACCTACTCTTGAGTAAAATCTACCAACCTCACCTATTTTGTGTAGATGCTCTTTAACAAAAGACTCAAATTCAATCGGATTTACTAAAATGATCTAATCACAGTATATGGACAGAATGTTCATACTTGCCAGTATCAGATTGCAAAGCTTGACTCAGAGATCTGCAATCTGACTTGAGATCTGCAGGAGCTCTAGTTGCCTCTATTACCAAAATTGCAGGTTCTTCAGCGGTGCTTCCTAAACTTGGAGGCTATTACTATGACACATGGGATGAGCACCATCGATGCAATGGAAGAATTAGCCTTTCAGATGAAGACCAAGAGTAAAATTGTTGCCTCACTTCTTGATTCATGGTCTTCAGACATGAAGAATTTTATGCAAAACTTTAAATCTCTTTTTGAGAAGTTTTACTCTTTATTGTCATGAACATACATTTTGTTTTTATATTATGCAAAAAGGGAATATTTTGCATTACTTTGTCATTGTTGGCAAAGGGGGAGTAGTGTATATTAGAATTTTGGTGAGTATTAAAATTTCATGCACATACTTGTAATTTTTGCAAAGGGAGTAGTGTATATTCTTAGAGGGAGTAATTTTGATTATGGCATCTGTTTTTGTTTTGTAAGCACTTAGATGTCAAAATTTTCCTAAGTGTTGCCATCAATGCCAAAGGGGGAGATTGTTGGTATTTTGATGATGTTTAGTTGTGATTGTCATTGATGGACACACACTTATTTGATGTATGAGTTATTCTCAACCAGTAGTTGTTCCAACCAATATTATATGTCATTAAATGTATAGTCTTTGTTTGTTGAAGACTATCAGTGTTGTGCAGAAGATGCTTACCGGTCAAAGCATTACCAAAGACCCCAAGTGGTATGAAGACCTTAAGCAGAATGAAGACCCCGAGCAACAATTAATCTTTTGATCAGAACACTATGTTCCAGTTTTCCAGTCTTCATTTGTTAACCGGTAATCAATATATTGTGTTAAACTGGTATAATTGTAATGTGTGATGAGTTATCATCCACCGACACTTTGGTGGTGTTTCTGTGTCATGTTACCAAATGTGTCTAGATGCACTATACCTAGGAAATCATAGTCTAATCTTATTGGACTGACATGAAATCAGGCTCCTATATGAGGACATCATGTCTAGGGTTTTAAGGTAGTTAATGTGTGCGAGCATTGTAGAGAAGAGTAGATGTGTGCGTGAAAAGATATCTCATGATAGAGATTGAAAGTGCAAAATATAAAAGACTGAAGTAATGCCGGAATGCATTAATAGGGAGTTGTCAAGGATCTAATCAAGCATTTTGTGCTACTGTCTAGATCATTCACTTGTTGACTACTAATATCTTCGACAAGTCTGAAACCCTTAACTGGGTAGGCCCAGCCAAGCCTATTGTAAATCCTCTAACAAGGTGGTTCACAATTGTGGATCTGAAATCCTCTAACAAGGTAGTCTTTAATAGGACTTATCTTCTAACAAAGATCTAGATTCCTAACAGGATCGTTTCTAGTGAAGAACGTTGTAAGGCCTTAACTGGTTTGGTTACTATCTGTAGATAGTTGACTTGTGAGTTTTACTCACCGTGGTTTTTTCCATTTGGGTTTCCACATCAAAACATCTTGTGTTATTGTGATTGTGCTTATGTGGGTGAATGCTTTATTTGCTATTTGGCTTTCTTATGTTTTAATTGATTTATTGTTTAATCTACTACACCGGTCTATAGTTAAACTGCTTAAGAGTTTGTTTAAGAGTTTGGGTATACTAATTCACCTCCCCTCTTAGTATTCATCATCTACTACAAGGGGCATAGGGTTTTAATGAAAACTCCCCCTAGGCTAGAGACCTTAAATCAATTCCTAGAGGATTTTATACCAACTGATTTAGGTGCGGACCCATTTCCTACATCAATATCACTCTTCTTCATCTATTTATTTTTCATTTGATTCCTGATTTCATCCACTTTCGCTTTCCCTTTATCATATGTCTACACATTCTTTTTCTTGTCTGTTAGACCATTCCTATTCACATTCTTGCTTTTGTAGAATCTTGCAATGTGATCGGGTTTGTTGCAATTGTAGCAGACAACGTTTCCTTCTCCAAACCTATGATTCCCTTGATTTACTCTTGATTTTTACTAATTAGAAATGTGTCCAAGCCTATTACATGCATATAATCTAACATTCATTTTATTGGAAGAGTTATTCATCATAATTCTGCAAACATTTGATTTATGTCCATATTTATTGCATTTGAAACATTGACTGGAGAAAGATGGACCTTTATGATTCATTCTATTTTTGCATTGAATAGCTTTATGAACAAATTTATTGCAAACAAAGAAATTACCATTGAACTTTTGAGCATTAGGATATCTTACCAGAGACCTTCTAGATTTGTTCTTCTGATTTGCTAACTTAGGATTGCTTTGATCAGATCTGGAGCTTTCACCTTTCTCAAATCCAAGACCTCGCTTGTCATCTACATCCTTCTGGCTTCCAAGCATTGCATCAAGCTTAGCTTAGCTAATCTTGAAATTATCTTTGTACTCATTTGCAATCACAAGTTCATCCTTAAGAATGACAATATTCCTTTCAATCTCTTCCTCATGATGTTTGGATTCTTCCAGGTCAAGCTTCAATTGGCCAATCTCACAATCAAGTCTGCAACATTCTTCAGATTTATCTTTCAATAACTGAGTAAGATTCTCTTCACTCTTCTTCCTTCATCAATCTCCTTGGTCAACCCCATCACAATAGACTCCATCTCATGTTTTAGGGCCGCATTTTCTCTTGCAAGCTTCTCACATTCTTTTGTCTTCTCGTTCAAGGCTTGACTCAGGTGACCATCTTCCATGCTCTTGCTTTATTTCTCTTTTCCCTGGACTTGTTCAATTTCTCTTTCAATGATTGAATGAAATTTTTAGCATCCTTAAGACTTCCTTGCAATTCCCGAACTTCAACTTTGGATTGATTAATATCATCTAGTGCAACTAGGAGCTAATGTTGAAGACCACCAAAATCCATTGAATCCCCTTCCTCAATCTTCCTCAAGCTGTTAAACTTCCTCCAAGGAACCAAGCTCTGATACCAATTTTTGGAATCAAGAAACACTAAGGGGGGGGGGGGGGGGGGAATCAGTGTTTTGCAATCTTTTACTTTATTTAACTATTCATTCAACCACTTAATGCATATGAGCAAAAGAAAAATGCAATAACATAAAGAAAATAACCATGACATCATAACACCAAGATTTTTGTACGTGGAAACCCGGTTAAGAGAAAAACCGCGATGGGGATGAGCCCACAATATAAATATACTCTGTAAAAATATAGAAATATTACAAAGGGGAATGCACATGCATTTGGGCACACTACCTAGAGCTCACTACTCAAACAATGAAGGCTCACTACCTAAAAATCTATTACAATAGATTAGTGAAGTATATGAACTAAAAATTAGCATCTACAAATGCTTGATAGTAGTTCTGGTTGATCTCAAAAATCACACTTTCCACACTTATCTCATTTTGGTCTGTTTCATTGTCCTGTCACAAATTCAGAGCATAGATTTCTACCCTGTGCACGTGAAACCATGCACAATGAATATCTAGCACCTTTTTCATACCCAAAATGATCAATTGAATCAATCTTATATATCTGTAACATGAAATCATATCCATCACAAGTCGGCTCATCAAACACATTTTTAAAAACTGTATACCTTGTTGACAAAATGTGATCTCAAATACTAATGTGGATCAAAAAGAATTGTCCACACACTTCCCAAATATCAGCTAAACATCGTCGATCACAAAGAATAATCACCAAAATTGCTCCATCAAATCTACACGATTAATTACACAAGTCAACCATACTTCACTACTCAACCCAAAAACCAGTACATTGGATCTTCTAACTTGCACAAGAATTATCATTAGATACTAAAGATATGGAAATAAGATGTTCCAGACATCCAACTACCTTCCCTCAAATCCGCAACACAAAATATTAGCCTAAAACTAATCCAGACCAAAATACTGAACTCTGCCAAATGCTTTGTTCAAGCTTGCTGAACAGGCATAGCATGCCCAATCCCACCAACTAGAATGACAAAACCAACAAGAGGAAGAGAAGTATTGTGCTATAACCCATATGCTTGCTTCCTGATTTTTATTATCTTTACAATTAAAATTTAATATCTAAAAGAAAATTATTTTATTTTATTGTTGAATTCTTTTCTAACTGACCTTTAATTAGGTCAAATAAAGAATAAATAATTAAAAAATTAAAAAGAATTTTATTATTAATTTCTTCATGTTGATTTATTATAAATTGTATTTATGGATTATCTATTACTTGCATTTCAAAACAAAATTGGAGAATCTTCTTTAAGTTTTTTGGGTTATGGTACGTTCTTGAAAAGGAGAAATTAATGACCACTCCTCGTGGTGGTGACTAAAGATATAATAGGGTGTTTAATAATGGGTAATGAATTGTATTTGAGAGAGGAGTGAAGTCTTGAGCCTCCTCCCAATCTTTTAAATTGTATAACAAAAATATCTAATATTGGATGCATGACTATCAAAGATATTAGAAATTGATATAGCACAAATTTTGTTTTCACCATAGTCTAAGTGTTAAGTCTTATCACATACCTTCTTGTTTTTCAACAACTCACATGCTTTCTTAATGGTATCTTATTATTTTAGCCATGTCAGTTTGTATATTATTATTGCAAATAGAATGCTTAAGAGAACATACCCTTCGACCTTTAGGTATTACAATAAGAATTCTTACGATTAGTTGATCGACTTGGTAGTACAATCCATATAGTGCAAATTAGGAATATTATATGTTCATGTTCACATGCTTTTGTTTTGGTCTCCAATCTCATTAATACTCCATTTGCAACTACCATGCATATATCTTTAGGTACACATGTGAAGGGGTTCAGTTACATGCTATGTTATAACTTCCATAGCTAGTAACACATTTATTATATTTTTTAATAGTAGGGTTATAAAAATTCTCAAACTAATTTTATGCCAAAAATTATCTCGGGAATCTTGTCATTTTTTTTCATGAATCTTCAAATGGTTTGAATGTCTACACCATAGATTACCTTAGCTTCTAACTTTCATAATTGTCATGTATACATAGAAGTTCATTGGTTGAAGGGTCAATGTTATCACCTTTTGTTTCATTTATTGTGTGTTAGATTGGTGTATGCACTAAGATGGGGGACCAAAAAGATGGCAACATTTTGGCCCCCATCAAACTAGTTAGCACACACCAAATAGGGTACTCGCCCTATTTGGTGCACACTAAAAGTAAGAACATAACATAGAAATAAAAAATCATGTCATTTCAACCTATTTTATGTTGCAGCCTATAGTTTGGTGTTTTCTTGCTCCTCTATATTGTACTCGCTAAAAGGAGAACTTATTTTTTTCTCTTGAGGTGTAAGATCATCATCAAAATATCACCATGGCATCGAAGAGCTATGCATTTCTAATTTCTTAGTGTCAAATTTTGATTAAAGTGTAGATTAAATTATATTTTTAAACCAAAATTTGTTTTAATTTTTAAGAATTGAGGATCCACCTAAAAATATTGAAACTCCAGCATCACCTACTTGTCAAGACCCTTTTGAAGAACAAGCATAGAAAAGATATCCTTCAGTTTTTAGACATCCCCCATGCACACAAGAAAACTAGGGAAAATTGAAAATAATAAAAAATCAACTTGAGGAGTTGACCATTGTGCTTAAAGATCTTGCTTCAACAAACTCTCATAAGACAAGCCTTGTGTATTTGTTGCAATCTATTGTGGCTCATGTAGATTCAATGAATAAACAAATTAATTGTTGGTTGAATAAAAGAGAAGAAAAAAAATAGTTTTATGCAAACAACCTATTGCATACAAAAGTAAAGAAAAATAAAATTAACAAATTCAACTAGTGTGAACTTTTCATAGACCCTCAAACCAATCAACCTTTACACCCTGGATGCAGGAGGTTTACTATCCATTGGTGCCAATAACTTTTGAGATAGGTTGTGGATGGTTTTTTATCAACCTCCATATAATATGATTTTTCTCTCAATGAGATCCCAAACTATTTTGAGTATCTAAATTTCTAAAGTAGAGGTGGGGGCTCCTCACATGACAGAGCAGGACACAACGTGACCCTATCTTGGTACTGAGACCCTTGGCTATACCTATGGTAGGTAATGTGACCATTCCTTACATTATAAAGGAAAGTGTTGAGGTCAATACCTTAGACTTCATTAGGTCACTGATTTAGAGCCTTATATAGTATGCTAGGCCTCTAGTACATGGTAATGTAGTGAATCTTCTAGGCCTAAAGTTCCAGCTCACTTATGTTGATCATGCGGGTCTCTTTTCACTTATTACCTCAATAGTAGTTAGTATGCACCTACAAGGTAGAAATATGCTATAAAGGATATGGTCAATGATAAAATCTTTGTTGAATGAGGCATTCAACATTAATACGCAAGTAAATTTTGGCAAGTTCATTTAATTTTGTTTATAAATTTTATTTTGAAATATAAGAATAACTAAATTACTAGAATGATTGTGATGAAAATCTAGGCTTAGAGTGTTTTCACTACTTGTGACGTTCCCCTCCCCCTTTTTCCATGACACCATCAAGTCTACAAGTATGTATCTAGTAAAACATTCAATTATTACATGTGAATAGGTGAACATTACATAAATGGTTTTCTCATAAGTCACTTTGTATTCCAAATAGTTTGGTGCTAGACCTTTTACATCGACACCTCGTAGAGAATTTTTTCAAGGCACTTTCATCCATGTAACCTTTATTCATTAATGATGTTGTAAAACAAATTTTGGTAGTTTTGGCAATTGAACAACAATTGTTGTTTCATTTTTCAGTTGTTGACATCAAATACTCATCTTGATGTTCATGCCACATTGGATCGTGTTGTTGCTACAACAATAGCAAGTTTTGAAGCTTTGACAAAGGTATGAGATAGATTAGTAAATTTCACTTATTTTTTTAATGGTCAATTATAAAAAATCTTGATGATACTCATATGTATAATTTCTAATTTGATGCTTGTTGTAGGGGCTTGTCACTCTTGATCATAAATCTACCCCAATTGTGGATGAACGTCATGATTATTTGTATGTGGTAAGCTATTATTCTATTACATGTCATTGTATAATGTAATTTCTATATATATTATACATTGATGTCAGTATTTTTTCTTGTATCAATTGGAGACCCAAAAAAATCTAGAGAGAAGAACTAGTGAGTGCACTCAAAAGATGCCAACATTATATACATCTCCATCCACTTGACAGTCGAAGGCCTCTTGTGATATATTTCCTTCCCCTAGTGGGAAATGACTAGACTACAGTCCTTTGTTGTATGCCTATATGACATTTTCGAGCATATCTTTTGTATTATGGATTTGTGACATTTTATGTCCATATGGCTTTTGGCAAGCTTGTATCACTTTATTGGATATATATTATACTCTTATCAACATAAAACGTTGTATGGATTTGTGAATTTTTGGTTAATGAAAATCATTTTTACAACTATTATCCATAAGTGCACTACAAATAATTAATTGAATAAATGGTTTTGTTTGTTTGTTACTAGCTGTAAAGTGGGAATAAAATTTGCTCACTATTGTTGGCAACCAATTTAAAACTTCCTTAATCACAATAATTATAACCTCAATTTATGATTTTTCTTCCTTCCTTGAATTGCATATAGAAAGTAAACACATATTTTGAGTTTATTTTAGGAACTAATAAATAATAAATCAATCACATGTGATTATATTTAAATTAAATAAAGAGTTGAAACAATAAATGTTAAAAAGAGCTAGAACAAGCTTGTCTCCATGCCAATTTATGGTTGTCATTGATAAGGATTTTGTTGAATATACATTTGATGAATGAAATCAAGATTCTCTAATTGTATTGATGAACCTTTGTTAGATTGTGATAAATCTATACTATAAATCTTGGCTTACTTAGACTGGGTTGCACTTTTGTCCAAAATGGTCAAATCCTATTTTCCTTCATCTATTCTTATGCTTGGAACAAATGGACATTGAAAACTATATTAGTTTTTTGTTATGTGCAAGTGAAAATATAATACTTTCTTGATAGTGAGTCAAATACTTTTCTAACTTATAATGATTTAAAGCACATAAGACACAATTCAAATTACCTTGATAAAAGTTTAGTATCCAATGTAGTGATATGTTCTTGATGGAAGAGTGGAAATAACACTTTTTTATAGTTTTTTTCAATATAACTCAATCAACCTTGTATAATGCTGCTATCCTAGGGCTTATTTGTTAAATACAATATTATAAACACTTAACTGGAGATATTTAGTGAGAGATCCAAGATATTACATTCAAAATATTTGAAAGGGCCTATTAAGAAGGAGAGAAAATATGTTTGTAATGTAAGAACACCAATATTAAATGTCTAGGACATTTATAAATCAAAGCAAGTTGGTAGATAATAAATCTTAGGCCTAATTATGTGCTCTCCACATGAAACTAGGGCAATGGTTTAACTTGTGATCTAACCCTCCAAATTTTTTCAAATTTTGGATTCTTGATGCTTTTAGTTGTACAAAAAAGTGTGCCAAGTTTCATACTTTACCCACATGTGCAAATGCCTTTTTTCATCAAACACTTGGTCTAAAGTGTCTTACAGGATCGTATGACTATTTTTTTTATTTCTAGTGCTTGGATGAGTTATTACATTAGAAGAATGTTTCAACATGTTATATATTTCTATTTAAGCCTTCCTTATCAACCTTTGGTCTTGATCAATCCATTTGATCTCTATTGTTCTAAAATAGTCGTAAAAACAATTTGACTATAAACAATAATTTTTCATCTATTTTGTACAAAACAACCCTATCTTATTTTCACATATGTTTAATAAGCACCAAAATGGTATCTAAAATGGATCTTGTATCTTTATTATCAAGTGCATGAAGGAAGTTATGGTAGAAAGGGTGACAAATCATGCTCATGATGCTTTTTGGGGCAATACAAAAGCTCTCACCACAAGGAAATGGTTTTGAGTCTTTGAACTTTGAGATAGTTTATCATAGATGGGTTTCACATGACCTCATAGCTTCAATTTTTTTTTTGTATATGCTATAGATTTTAAGAAATTCTCTATCAAATTTTAGCACTTTTGGCACTTGATGTACTTAAGAGAACACATTGACATGGTGTGATCCAAAAAATTTAGGTGACTTGGTGAGTGAAATAGGGGAATGCCTAGAATAAACCCAACCTCCTAGATGTTTTGGTACTGAGAGTAGTGTCATAAATTACACCTAGTGCATTATTGACACTTTCACATTATAACCAATGCATTTATGAAAGAGTTCATAATTGAAATTGCATCATTTTGAGATCATGAACTCCAAAGGCAAAGTAGTGCCAATCACGTCTAAAACCCATTTGAGAGTATTCTATTTTAGATGGTAGTGTGGTATAAGGACATCTCTGTAGCACACAAATGTCTCAAAAAATTCTTAAATTTAAAATAGCATATTTCGCATCAATTTTTTGTTGACATATGTCCCTAGCTTGGGCACGTCCGAAATAGTCACTCCCGCTTGTTCTAAGTATCAAAATCTCATTCTTTGTTATTTCATTCCCATTCACTCCTCATTTTCTTGGACTCTCTAACTCTAGACTCTCTCAATCTCTTTGGCTCTCATGTGCTACAATGAAGATCTGCTAGAATTCATATTGAAAGCCTTTTCTCCATAGTTTATCTTAGTATCTCTTATAATAGGGGTTTTCCTCCATTGAGCGAGGTTTGTTTCTATTATGTTATCAATTTATATTTTATCTGATCATGGAGGTGGAAACACTCAAATAGGGATTTGACTAAGGCATGCCCCTATATATCCCCACCATTTTCCCCCTATTTGAGTGTGTATACGTGACATACATGTTCAAAGCATGGAATCGAGTTTGAGGGTACATTTCGGTGGATTTACATTCTTTGGCCTTACGGATGACAAGTACATGATGTGAATAAGTCCACGCAGCATGATGGTAATCTAAATCTGAGACTTTGTCCAGTTTATAGTAAGACTTATTTTCTTATAAGGTTTTTTGTTTCTATAGTTAGTATGTTTTTAGCATTATAAGATAGCTCATTATTTAATATTTTCTATGCCAAGTGTCTAAGTATTTTTCCATATCTTCCTAGCTCACTAGAGTGCTAGTTTAGTGAGGTAGAGAAGGTAAGTTTACATTCCTCATGATCAATCATCTTGAGGGTAGAAAATCCCCACCTCTACATTTTGGTGAACTCGACGTGAACACCTTATGTTGGATCTTTTACTACAAGTGTTTAATGCATTTGATAATGTATTCTCTAAAGATTATTTAGGCATGTTGGATGATGCCTTGGATGATTTTCTAGGAGTATCATCCCGTGACCATGAATATTATAAGATGGATTTAGTTTTAGGCTCTCCTTTGTTAAAGGATGAAAATTACATGAATGTTATTGTTGTCTCTCCAGCAGCATGAAAGCCTAAGAGACCATGCATTAATGTGACCAAAGCCAATCCTTCTCCTAAGACTGTTGTCTATTGATGGAAAGTCGTTCAATGGTGATTCCCCTTATTTGTATACTAAATTTATTTAATCTAAAAATGCTTCTTATAATGTTATTTCTCACACAAATAATACAAAGAAGAACAAGCAAAATATTGATCAAATTGAGGTTTTTTTACCACCTTCTCAACTAGATCTTCCTCAAGCACCTATACCCGTAGCCAAGTAAGTTAGTGATTATGATCTTAATGAGAATATTTGGTTTACTCCTGCTAAGATATTACTATTGGATTTGATTTAGACTGCTCTAGTATATCAAGGTATACTACAGGAAGCTTTACAAAATATTTTACTATCTTCTTCTGTGAGGCCATCAAATGTGAATGCATTGATGGATCATATTCATGTAAATACACCAAATATTATGTTCTATCCACATGAACTCTTACCTTTGGATGTGAGGAATATTGTAGATACATTAATGATAACTATGTATGCTAATAGCATTGGTATTAGGCAGACCCTCATTGACACTAGTTCATCTCTCAATGTTTGTAGTCTAGACCTATTACTAAAAACTAAAGTTGATCCAAATTACCTTGCGACATCTTCTTTATTTATTCTTGTCTTTGACAATATAGGTAAGACCACTTTGGGTACTGTTATTTTGCCCTTAAAAGTTGGACCTGTTACCATTCCAACCCTAGTACAAGTTATGTCAGGCCCTTTATCTTATAATCTCCTTGTAGGTAGACCTTGGCCTCATTCTTTGGGAGTTGTCTCATCCACCCTTCATGGTGCTCTTAAGTTTGTTGCAAATAACCTGGTGGTTACGATAAAGGTTGATCTTGACACTATGTATTTATGTCAAATGGTGGTAGTTGGTCAAACCTCACTTACACCTTTTTCAGAACCATGTTATATCATTATATTCTACAATGATAACTTCTACTTCAGCATATCCCATAAAAAGGAGATCCAAGAGAAGGAAAAAGTTCTTGAAAAGAATCACCTAAGAAGCATGATCCTCTTAAAGGGGACCCTCCAAGATTTATTCTTTCAGAAGCGCAATACCTTGTCTTTGTCTCTATCAAATTACCTTCTACCAAGTCATCTTCTCTATCTAAAGTGAATGCATGTTTAGGTGATGATTGGGGTTCCTTTTATTTCACCAATTCTCATATTGGGTGAATACAAGGTCAATCCAGTCCGCCTAAAGTTTCCTAAAATTTGGTTCACCTCGGCTACAAAAGATGATATGCATCCATAAAGCAAGGTGGTACTTATCATGTTGATCGCCTTTTCTACACCAACCCATCGACCTTCAAGGAGCTAAATGGAACCTATGGTACAAGGAATAATATAGTTTTTAAATTGGGCTATGATTGTAGAGGTTGTGGACCTAATAAGCAAGGTATTTTAGTTCCCTTGGAGCCTGAACTCGGTCATCATAATACTAGACTCAAATACTGACCTATGTCTCGCAAGACAAAACCATGATTGAATGTTAACATTATTTATTCCCAAACCTCTTCCTCTTAAGCTTATACATCTTGTATATTCATACTATTAATCATCTAGAGAAAATCATTTTGACCTTTTCTCCTCAAAGGAATCTCTAAAATAATTCTTACGTGTTTATTCTACCTTACTTTCTTATCACTATAAGAGTTGTTTTCCATATTGTCTAAATGCTTAGGAATATTTTGGAGAATTTGTTATGAGTGTAAATAAGGAGGATTCATTGTCTCATAATGAGGATAATGTAATTTTGTCTCATCATAAAGATTGTAGCACCCTTCTGAAAGGAGACACTACTAATGTTATCATGGATGCCAAGGCTCCCGATAAGGTGATTAAAATCGGTAAATGTCTCTCTTTGGAGGAATCTATGTCACACTCAGATATCCCATCAATATCCAAATGTTTTCACTTGGTTGTATGAAGATATGCTTGGTATTGATGAATCAATTTTGGTTCATAATATTGTCTTGTGTCCTGAAGCTAAGATGATTAAATAAAAGATTTGAAAGATAAGTCCCAAGGTTGTCAGGTATTAGTTAAGATAGAGATACAAAGGCTTTCAAATGTTGTTTTTATCTATCATATTGACTATTAACCTTGGATTTTGAATATTGTCCTGATCGGTAAGCTTGATGGCTGCATTCAAATCTGCATTGATTTTTGTGATCCGAATAAGGCTTCTCTTAAAGATGATTTCTTCCTTCTGAATATTGACATGTTTGTAGACTCAACTAAAATCCATGCCTTATTCTCTTTAATCAATGGTTTCTTGAGCTATAATTAGATTCATAGTAATTCACAAGATCATTATAAAATAACCTTCAAGACCCCTTGGGGTACTTTCTGTTATGTAGTCATGTCCTTTGGGTTGAAAAATGCAAGAGCAACCTATCAGTGTGCTATAACTCTCATATTCCATTATTTCATTCATAATAATATCTTAGAAGATTATATCGATGACATCTTGGCAAAGTCTATAAATTGTCAAGATCATGTCAAGAATATTTGGCTTATTTTTGAAACACTTCGATTGTATAAGATGAGTTTTAAGTGTTGACACCAACAAACATTTAGGGTTTATTGTTTCTCATTCTGGGATTGAAATTGATACAAACAAGATTGATGAAATCATTAACATGTCACCACCCAAGATTATCTCATGAATTCATAGCCTACAGGGAAAGGTTTAGGCCATCTTCATATTTAGTTCTTAATTGGTTGATCATACTCTTTCATTTATACAGCCGTTGAAGAAAGACGTGCATTTAAATTGGAGTGAACAATGTCAAAAATACTTTGATTCCATCAAAGAATATCTGGCCAATCCTCCTATTCTCATGTTGGTTTTATAAGATAGACCCTTTTTCTTGTATATCTTTTCTTGACCTAATAATTTGGCACCCTTATTGGCTTAGTATGATGATGCTGGTAGGTGTTATGGATTAATATTTAATCAAGTAGTCTAGGGCCTCATCCTACTTTCATTCATACACTAGAATATAAAAGCACCTAAGGAAGTGATCCGCTTTGACTAACTATTGTGAAAGAGAATCAAGGGCTACTTTTAGGGTTTCTATTCCTTTGTCAATATGAAAGGGAATGAGTTAAATGTAGAAGAATGCAAAGATAACCTTGTAAGATGAATGTAGACAACTATAACAACAATAATAATAGTTTGATACAAAAACAAAGTGAGATAAATAGTACAGATCTGAGAATAGGGATCTTGTGTGCACCTATCATAGAAAATTGAACTTGATTTGACTGGACCAAGGCGGTGGGCACCTTGGCCTCAGAGACTCGACTGAGCTACAAACTGAAGGGCTAAAATATGAGATTCTCTAAGATATTTTTGTAGAATTTGAAACTGGTGAGGAGGAATAGGGTATGGAGCACCCTAATCGTAGAGATCCAGGTTTAGATTCTAGTGATGGGTCTCTAATTGCCTATTGAGATCTTCAAGAAATTGACCACTCTGATAGAAACCTATAACCGTATTTGCAAGCTAGAAAATAGTGTGTTTGTGGCTATATAGGGTTTTGCCTTAGTAAAACCCCTTGTTTTGGTGATTTCTTCCTCCATAAGCAGTCGATATTGTATTAAAAATTATTTGTGCCCTAGAATCATATGTGTTTGTAAGATTCCTATGAGCTAAATGCAAAGTAGAGTTCTACCCTATGTTTTGAGTAAAAACCCTAAAATGAGTGTAATGCAAAGGCTTCAAATCACGAATGCAATGTAGATCTAATGCAATAATGTAATTCTGAAAATCAATGATGTGTAGATATAAAACTCAAATAGAGATATGAAATTAACATCAAATCACATCAAATCCTAAGGAAGAGGTACAAGCCAACCAACAGTCATTGATCTCCTTATTATTCTTCAATATCTTCTAAAGCTTCCATGGTTGATGAAAATGTTGATGAATACTTGATTAATAGATGAATTTGTTGATGTAGATTCCACACAAAAGCTTCTCTTTCACTTCACAAGGATCTCTTTCCAATTGCTAGATTAGGATCCTCAAATGAGGGAAATAAAGGCTTTATATATGAAACCCTAAATTTAATTTTGATAATAGGTTGACTTAGAATTAATAAAAATTGACACAAAGCGGTATTTGAACATATAATACTGCCAAATTAAGCTCCCAAAATTTGTGTAAAAAAGTACAGGACCAAGTAGTATACTACCTAGTCCAACCAACTTTTTTTTGATTTTCCAGGGATGTGAGATATCATGATTATAAAGTCAAATCCAACATAATAGGTCAATCCAAGGTGTGTAGATATGCAAAAATGTGATTTGAAGATTGAAACTAGGACATTAATAGGATTAATTTAAAATAAAATAAAAATGGGCACACCTACGGTTAAGGGCCCAATTTTATGATATGTTAATTGATGAAAGAGGACTTTAGATTTAATTAAATTAATAATTAAATTCCTAAAGAAGCCATATAAATGCAAGTTGCAATGGGACACATTAAGGTGAGTGCTAACCTAAGTGTAGAATTGGACAACCCTAATTAGGGGTGTACAATTTGTGATGCTACATTCAATCCCCACTTTAGTGGACATATGACACTACGTGCATATACAATCTAAAGTATAGAAAATTAAACATTCATGGGAAAATGTACATGTCCATAAGATTTCTAACAAAGCCCCCAATGGTATTTGCAATACAACATTAGGAACCACATCCTACAAAACCACATTGTTAGTTGAAATCACAAAATTACCTAAAATGCTTACTAAGAGTGATGAAATTCTAGGGTAGCTATATGCCTCCCCTATTTAGAGTTGCTATTTAGTATGTTGACACAAGGTATCATGTTTACCACATCGAATTGTGAAGAAAATTGATGACAAATGCTCACAACAAAGCTTGATACAAGACCAAAACAAGTCAAGGAGCATTTGGTAAGAAAGAGAACTGAAACATTATTCTAACACACAAACAGTGCAAAAATTGGAGTCCCCTAGATCAAGATGTGAGAGGTTAAGTATGAAATGTGGAATTAGGGTTTAGAGAAGAAATTAGCTTAAATAGTGAAAGTGACACTGTTCATTTTTCTTATTCATTTTTTGTCTCATAATGTAGAGGAGGAACCCACATAGTAAAAAATTCCACACCGATGACCTGAAGTGCCCACCTAAATGGAGATCTTAAGGTAGTCCATCATTAAGGATTCCCGCTAGATGACATAGTCGTACCAAAATTACGCACTATTTTTTTTTGTTGCATTTTGAAATTGGTTAGATAGTTGTCAAAAACTCTGATTTGGAAAGGGCCTCCCAAAATGGGTGTCATGGTCCCCTTAGGGCACCATGGTCCCATCTGAGTACCATGGTCCCCTTAGGGTGCTATTATCTCCTTAGGGTGTCATGGTCCCATAAAAGGGGTGTCTAGTGGCTCTCATGGGGTTAAGATAGGTTTGTGATGATTTTAATGATGATGATATTTATGCATGATACTTGATTTTGTAGGATTTATCATACCTACGATAACATACCACCAGACTCACATATAGGCACTTGCAAAGTTAGATTCCTGAGTTGTCACTAGAGGATTAGAGGCTTCTTCATGCAATAGGCTTGTGGTGAGTATGTTACATGCCTGCTATCAAGTTTCATGGGGCAATGTGTCCTTGATGAAGAGATGGGATCTAGATACATCGACATTCTTCTTGCCAATTGGAGAGATGACAATGATGTTGGAGGATGTATACCACATCTTAAGACTACCAATGAGAGGGAGGACCATGAGATGTTGGTTAGATAGCTGACAATCAGAGATGAGGAGAGAGTAGATATATATCATTGGAAACTTGCACATGGAGAGATGAGAGTTTGGATTCTTATTCAATAGCTACTTCATCCTACAGGTACTATTCCACTTGTGAGGAGATTTATGATTTCCACATTCCACAGTGGTGCTTTCCCTATGTCTCGATGGGAGAGTCAATCATATGCACAAAGGACTAAATTATGTTGTTTGTGCAATGGAGTAGCATCATACTATGTTTGCATCAGGATGTAGTATGTCAACGCATCTCTACCATGACTTGGGGGATTATGCATACAGTGAGGGGAAGATTTTGATGACATGCACACTACTCTAGATCTAGATGTTTGAGCACATTACATGTATGAGTCAAATGGGGTTTCCAGTGGATCTTGATGTTCATATACCCCAAGCACATTCATACAAATGCACAAGATCCTAGAAAAGCAATGACTTACTATAATGGAGGGTTGTGATTGATTGTTTGTGGCTAACTGATATCTTATCGATACATTACAGACGGATGGCTACTTGGCCAGATTAGCACATATAGCTTTAACACATATCTCAGGACCATCTTTTAGAGGGTCATCATAGCTATATCATCATTCCCTTTTATTTTGATAGAGTGATGGGAAATTTTCTCTAGAGAAGGGTTATCTTATAGTAGTGTTGATATACATACGACACTCTTGTAGTGCCATGATACCAGGAATGATACCCAGACCTATTGCAGATGAGATATAAATTACAGACAATGATAATGACGATGGACAAAGATACATGCCCCCACTCTAGGATGATGTTGGGGTTTAGAAAAATTATGTGATATGGTGGGAGAGGAGTTTCCTAGGAGTCATCTTTCCTCTAGACCACCTAAGAGGGAACCCTGATCCCTAGGTGAGATCAACCAGTTCACACAATAAGGATAGATGACATGAGGCTTCAGAGGAGTTGAGTGATGAGGATGAGCAAGATGAGGAGGATGATCGGGAGTGTGCGGATGTGCCCGATCATCTAGGAGATGAGATTGGAGCTATGTACTCTCCATGAGAGGATAGGGGATAGGATACAATGAGAGATGAGGAGGAGGTATCCTTACAAAGACCAATCTTGAGGTTACATAGGTCATCTCCATTAGAGCCACATATAGATACACAAAGGTAGTACTAGCATGAAGAGAGTAGTAGGGTAGTTCCATAGAGTACTGTAGCTCAGGTTTGCACCTCATCCGATCCTACTAGGCGAGGGGGATCCAGGTAAGAATTTTTTTAAAGAGATTTTTTAATTTTATTATATGATGATATATATATGTGTATGAAATTGTCTTTCTCTCCATAGCTAGTGTGCAGGGATGGCATGAGTTTATCTTTCACGTGCTTGGAGATATCATGACTACAATGTGCATTCCGCAGTCCTCTCATAACACACGTAGATAAAAATACAATGTCAGGTAGCATGAGAATGTTTTTTATGCAGTTAGGATAGAGCTAGAGCTTGAGAAAGAGGAGAGGGAGTGGCTACAATGTGAGCTTACAAAGGCCCGCATGGATTCAATGATGTACAAAGGTATGGTGATGAATCAGGATCAGAGGAGTTCATCAAGGAGTCACTCACGTTCCAAATCTACCCATCAACACACACCCATGAGACCACCACAACAAGGGTTAGAAGGCTCAGACAACCACCATCCATAGAGTTAGTGATATATAGACCTCATTTTGTACTAGTGGGATGATATGTATGTGTGTGTGTGTGTGTCTAGCTCAGATTAAAAGTAACAACCATGATTAAATGTATACATGTGTGATTTAACTAAGTAACTAAGTGTTTAATTAAATGCTACCAATGATGATGTAATGCATTTAAAATAAATTACATGGACAATGTGATCTAATTAAAGTCTTAATTTAAATTAAACACAACATGATGTAATCTAACACAATACATAATAAATGATAAGCTAGCATAAAAAGATGTAAATTCCTAAGAAATTAGACTAAGAATTCAAGATAACCAAAACTAAAGATGTTTTTGTTTGTCAAGAGTGAAGCAATATATATTAAATAACAATTATCTAATACCATATGCTTTAATGTATACATGCTAACATAACACACAATTAAAATGAAGAACAAAGTAGAGAAAGAAAGGAAGAGAAATTTCTAAGAATAATATCGATGGAGATGCATAGCATTTATGGGTTCCTTAAGAGGTGTACCTTCCATATCTACAATTTTATAAGCACCTAATCTATATACATTAGTGATGTTGTATGGTTGAAGCCATTTTGGCCTAAAATTTCCTTTTTCTTTCAGCAAAGCATTCATGTTGTGTTAATTCTCTTAAAGTACCAAATCACCCACAGAGGAGTGTTGAATAACCTTGTCATTGTAGCTTTGTTGTAAACTCTTATGATAAGCTTGAATATTCTAAAGAGCATGTATGTGTTCTTCATCAAGCATTTCAAGTTGTTGAAGACATTGTTCTTGATAATAATCATCATCAATTATCCCTTTAAGAGAGTCTCTCAGTGAAGGAATTTCTAACTCCAAAGACATAATTACGTCAGCACTATAAACAAGAATGTAAGGAGTAGTACCAATAGCTATGCGAACACTTGTTCGATAGGTCCAAAGAGCATAGGTCAACTGAGTATGCAAATCCTTACCATGCTTATTTATAGTCTTATAAAGAATTTGTTCAATGGTCTTATTAGAAGATTCGACTTGACCATTTGATTGAATATAGTATGGTATATAAAAATGATGTTGAATGTGATATTTCTCAAGGAAATTCTTGACATCTTTGTTCTTAAATGAGGTACCATTATTAGAAATCAAACTGGAAGGTATAACAAATCAAGAAATGATGTTATCTAGAAGCAACTAACAAATTACATTAGTGGTAGTGGATTGAAGAAGAACAACTTCTACCCACTTTGTAAAATAATATGTGGTAGTAAGAATGAAAGTATGTCCTTGGGAAGATATAAGGAGGAGAAATTTTACTAATAAGATCCAAGCCCCACAAGGAGAAGAGCCAAGAGGCCACTTGTGACCTAAGTTCATGTGTAGGAGCATGAATCAAATTATTATGTTGCTAATGTTGATGACACTTTTGACAAAGGAAAGAGAATCTTTTTCCATAGTTTGCTAGTAGTATCCCATTCGGAGAAACCTCTGAACTAAATATTTACCACCAAAATACCCCCCACAAGCACATGAATGTGCCTCCTTGAGAGAAATAGGGATCTCGGTTTTGTAGAGGCAATGAAGAAGACCTTTATAACCCCTTCTATAGAGGACATTAAAAAAGATCATGTATCACACAACGAGTTTACGAATTCTACCTCTACTGTTTTTACTTGTTGAATCCAAAAAAGTACCATCAATGAATTATTGTGAGATATGAGAGTACTATTCATTAAAATCTAAAGAATAACAACAATCCATGTCATTGGGACTCTTAGTAATAGGACGAGAAGAAAGGTTATGAATAATGAATTGATAATCTACAGAAGTATCTTCATGGGATATGAGGGAAGTCATGCTTGCCATCGCATGTGCATTTCTATTGTCCTTACAAGGGATAGGTTCTATGGTGTAAGAAATCAAATTCTCTAACAATTATAAGTCCAATTCACGATATTGTGATAATTTATCTTATTTAAAAGGATAAGTTCCCATAATTTATCTTATAATTAGTTGTGAATCACCATAAATAAATAAATTTTGAACATAAAGAGATAAAACCACTTTTTGACCAAAAATAAGGGCTTCATTCTCAATAATATTGTTAGTACAAAGGAAATTGAGACAATAGGATAAAATAATTGGTTTTCTTGAAGGTGGTGTTAAAATGACACTAGCACCTGAACCAATTTGACACTTAGATCCATCAAAATACAATTCATAAGACTTATCAATGTCAATAGGAAGTACAAAGTCATCAGGAAAAGACTCTTGATTAGGTAGAGTAAGAGGAGAAGGATAAACCAAATGGTCTTTTAAAGCTTGTCCTTGAATTGCTTTTTGAGAAACAAATTTGAGGTCAATATGGTTAACAACATAACCCATTTTTCTAAGCATCCTAAAAGATCAGTTTTAGAAAAGAGATGTTTGAGAAGATCAAATTTGATGATAACATGTGTCTCAGCATTCAAAAGATAAAGTCTCAACTTCTCAGTTGCAAAAACAAGAGCATGACATTACTTTTCTATCACAATATGTTGGACTTCATAATCAAGTAAAGTGTGGCTTATATAATAAACCAGACATTCTTTACTACCACTATTATGTTGTGTTGATAAATCTATGAGAGCATGAGAAGAAGAAACAATGTAAATAAGGAAAGGTTGATTAGGAATAGTGGATTTCAAGATAGGAGGATTACCCAAATAAGTTATTAGATCTTCAAAATCTTGTTGACAATCCACATTCCATCAAAAGGTGGTATCTTTCTTAAGCAATTGAGTAAAAGGAAAAGTTTGATCTGAAAGTTATGAGACAACCCTACAAATATCTTGAATATTTCCTTGTAAACTTTGCAAATGAGAGATATTTTGAGGATGTGGCATGCTCAATATGGCATCTGTTTTCTTTGTATCTACCTTAATACAACAATGCGACACTATGAATCCTAATCATTTTCCACTATCCACACCAAAAACACATTTTCGATGATTCAACCGCATGTTGTGTTTGTGAATTATTTCAAACATTAGGTGAAGGATCCTAACATGGTATTGACAAGAGATAGACTTAGCTAGGATATCATCAATGTCATCTTCTAAATTTTTATGAATGTAATCATGAAAGATAAGAGTCATAGCACATTGATAGGTAGCACTAGCATTTTTCAACCTAAAAGGCATCATAACCCAACAAAACCTACCCCAAGGAGTGGTGAAAGAATTTTTGAATTGATATTTGAGGATTAATAAATATTTGATTGTATCCAGAGAAACCATCCATAAAGGATAATAAAGCATGATCAACGATAGAATATACTATCATATCAATGTTCGGAAGTGAAAAATCATCGTTCGAAGAGGCTTAATTGAGATCTTGAAAGTCAATGGCATTACAATCTTGTTATTAGGTTTAGCAATGACAAATATATGTGAAATCCAATGGGATAATCAATATATTGAATAAAGCTAGCTTCTAGAAGCATTTCAATTTCAGTTTTGAAAAGCAAAGCTATTTTGGGATTCATTTTCCTAATCTTTTTCTTTAAAGTTTAGCATCAGGAATCAATGCAATGTTATGAGTCACAATGTTAGGATTAATGTCAGGCATATCAGAGTAAATCCAAGAAAATATTTCAAGGAATTCGTTTAATAAGATAGAATATTCTTTTTATTCCTCATCACTTAAACACTTCTCAATCTTTATGATCTTCTCTTCATTGTAAGGATCCATTTTAACGTCAATGGTATCAGTCACAATAAGATTAATTTGTAGGGGAACATCCATTTCTTGAGGAAATTCATGTATCATCTCATCATTATCATTGGCTAATTCAGTGTCCTTCCCACAGTATGCTTCAACATTTAAACAATAGGGAAATCCACGATTACAGTGATAGTGAGGAAGACTATCATAAACTCCTAAGAACTCAGCCAAGGAATCATCAGTAGAAAAAATATCAAAGGAAAGTGGATGAGAGTTAGAATCAATGTATTAGAGGTGTATTAAAGAAATTAAATTAGAAGAGATTTAGATGATATTGACATTAACGGATGGTCTTTTAGAAGCTTTGGTGGGCTTAAAGGGATTGTATAAAAGTCCAAAAGATGTTTGACGAACATGATTCTCTAAAGGAACTTATATCCCTTTTTCATGTGCACCACAACCATTTCCATTATATCCACTCTTAGATAAGATGTGAAAATCGGGACCATGAAGAGAAGCCATTTCCATAAGGGAAGTCGAGGGCTAATATGTTTGAATTTCATAATCAATTGAAGTAGAAGAAGTTTAGGATTTTGAAGTAGCCACAAAGTTGTTACTGAGTTGTTTAGACAAAGTGGGTTTCTTTCTAGATTCAACAATGTCATCTTCCTTTTTAGTCTTAGGCTCCCTTGGAGGTATTTAATATTCTACTATGAAGAAAAGTGTAAAAAAAATACCCCCAATCATCAGCTAAGAGTACTTCCTCAGACGAATAAGTATCTTCAAGAGAAGATGGCAATTCAGTTTGAATAGAAGTATAATCAGGAGTACTCGAAGAAGTAGGAGTACTTGGAGAAGAAGTCAAGGTACTTGAAGAGTATTTGGAAGATGAATTTTTTAAACAAACTTGTAAGTTGGTATCTACATGCAAAGTATACATCTTGTTGTTATAAATGAATTTAACTTGTTTGTGAAGAGTAGAAGGAACAACTTGCATACAATGAATCTAAGGTCGTCCTAACAAAATAATATAGGTAAGAGTATCGGGCATGACATGAATAGGTGTAGGTAGAATAATAGGTCCCACCTTAATAGGAAAGGTTATAGTACCTAAACAAGTTCTAGCAACATTGTCAAAGACACAAATAGAAAGAGAATTTGGTTTAATAAAAGAAGTATCCACATTTATCTTACACAATAAATCAATGCTACAAACATTAAGGCCAAAGACATTTTCAATAAGGGTTCATTCTATAACATTGCAATTAATAAGGACAACGATCATAAGAGGATCATATTGATTTTGATTCTCCTGAGATGGTAACTCATCTTGTGTATACATAATTTGAGCTTTAGGTGTTGTCATGGAGTCAACCAAAGAAGCCACATTATTATGTGTCATTGTGGGTGGGACATCTAAAGACTTTAAAGCATCTTGTAACATTGCATGATGTCTGGATAAGTTTAAATTAAATACCAAAGAGATATCTTAGTGGGGGTAGCTTTAAGTTTTTCAATAAGATCATACTCTTTACCAAGATGTTGTGATATACAAGGTGTAGGTGGAAGAATAGATTGAGAACTAGGAAGTGAAGAAGGAATAATCGGAGGAGGATTAGGTTGTCTATTGTTTCTTTTATTATATGTGTGAGCAACTGAATTATAACTCTTTTAGGTAATCTTTTTAGCATACTCATAAGGACTCTTGGTGGGGTATCCTCCTTACACAGTGATAATTAGTTTGTTAGGAGTGAGAAAGGCATCATAGTCTAACCACCTTGAAACATAAAGAGAGCATTGTTAAGATGTTGAAGACTTGGAGAAGGACTAGCACCTTGAACCACTAAGAGGGGTTTATAAGGATGTGTTTGAAATTTATCTTCATTCACATTTATCATCTTAATCAATCTTTTGGATGTTTGAATATTATTTGAGAACTTTTAGTAGACATCAAATCATCAAGAACATCATCTAACATAGCATAGTCATTAATAATAAATGGTTTATGTACAGATTCAAAAGAGGGCAAATCATTATAAAGAGGATTGTCATAAATATGTTGGCAATTAACACTCTATTGGTTGGTTTCACTATGTTGTCATTGATGGCAACATGATTTTATGTTCCGGCCTCATATGGTGTACTAGCAGGCACTTCACAGATTCTACACCAGCACCCACATTAGTAGGTCAGAAGATTTCTTTGGTCACCGGCAATGCTGACCAACATGGTATAGTAAAGGTTATTGGTATTGGAGGTCGACACATCTTGGATCCAGCATCGACAATTTGTTTTAAATTTTATTCATTTATGTTATCTGGTCGACATGTAATCTGATATTGTATATATCTTTGTAAGTCGACATAAGGTATAAATTTGTATAGGGTATATAGGGTAGTTTGATTAGATCATTTTGAAATAAGGAGATATACATGATGTATGGAATGGATTAGTATGTGAATGTAATATGATGCGAGATTATTCAAAGAGATTATGTATGCGAGGAATTTATTGTAAGGGTTATTTCGATAAAGGAGTTTAGGGTTTCTAATAGGAACAAACAAAGCTTAAACCAAAACTGTATTCTGGTATAGAAGATGTTATCTTAGCAGTTCACACTTCTCTAGATTATTGTCTGGAATTTTATGTAGTCGGTGAGGCTCCTATTGTGATTGAGCAGTGTGCTCTAAGCTGTAAGCCTTCCTACAAGTGCAGGCCCATCATATATTGTAATATATCTTCATATGGCCAGTGGATTGATATTGTGGGTCACAAATCCCACCATGGTTTTTCCTCTTTGAAGTTTTCCACGTATAAATCTATGTGTTATGATTCTCATTTATGTGTTCAGTTTATTGGCTGCTTTACTTCTTTCAATTCTATTTATATCTGTATACCGGTTGGTGTATAAATATTTTGTTAAGGCTAAAATCTACTCTTCTAGTATAACATTGATTCACCCCCCCCTCTCAGTGTTATTGGTTTCCAACAATTGGTGTCAGAGCCTTGTGCCTCGGAGGAAGTTTAACAGCTTGAGGAAGATCCTGAAACTGGAATCATTGAATATGGATTTGGAGAAGAAGCTTGAGATGGCACTTGAAGATTATGAAGCTGAAAGGTTGAAGAGCTTAAATCTATAAGATGAGTTGAATTATGCTAATTAATTCATTCTTGTCCTACTAGAGAGGCTATCATTTGTTCAAGCTAGGAGGAAGGAACTTTTGCAAAATTAAGGTGATGAGGAGAAAAATGCACTTAAGGAGCAATGTCAAAAATTGAGTCAGGAGAACATGGTTATGAAGAATGAAATGCAAGTTATAACTATGAGGATGTCTAAGCAGATTGAGGACAGAAAGAAAAAGGAAGAAAATATTATTGTACCCTTAAAAAACAAGTTTGAAGAATGTGGTAGGTTGGTTCATGAAAATGATATGTTGAGAACTGATTTGGTACAATCCCAAAGCAATGAGCAAGAGCTTGAGAGACAAATGATAAGATTAAGAGAAGATTTGATTGCTGCAAGTGAGTACAAAGAAAAATTCAAGATCATCTCAACACAACTTGATGAGCTATTGAACAGACAAAGGCATATTGGAGATTCCAGTGGACTTGGATTTGAGCAAGGTTAGAGTTCTGGTACTACTAATGAAGATCAAAACCATAAGGCACCAGTAAGACAATTCAATGGTAGATGTTTTGTTTGCAATAGATTTGGTCACATGGCTAGGCAATGTAGAAACAGAGCAAATCAGAACCCTAATTCTGCTTCCGGTAAATGTTCTAAATGCAATAAAATTGGTCATAAGATAGAAGATTGTAGAATGAATGTAAAATGTTATGCTTGTGGAAAATTTGGACATGTGGTTAATTAGTGCAGATCAAGAAATTTCACCAGTTTTAGCAAAGCAATTCAAAAGAATAATGTTACATGTTATGCATGTAATGAAGTTGGACATATTGCTAAGTTCTATAGAATCATAAATCCACCGATTAGTAATGGAGGATCAAATGAAAAAGGAAAAGAGAAGGCTAGTGAAATTTGACAAGATCATACTCAGAGATGGGTTAGGAAGACTAAAGAACAATCATCAGATGGGAATGTCCCAATTACTTATCCAATGGAAGAGGCTGCTCCTACACTAGCAATGAGCTCATCCGGTAACTAAGGCAAATGCCTTAGGGGTAGGAAAAATTCATGAAGATGTTGCATATGCCCCGGGAAGAGGTTCTGGAAAATGTTCTAGATATTGGAGAGGATTGTCCGGCATGGATATGTTTTGAGTGAGATCCGGTATCTTTCACTGATAGTCATTTATGTCAATGGAAGATTAGGGTTTTTCTTGAAGGTTAAAAGGTTGAATACACTTCATTGTTAAACACCCTGCATTCAAAGCGATTTTAGAGTGATTCAGAGCGACTAAGTGCAATTAGAGGCTATTCAGAGGTAATCAATTTTTTTCTTGAGCGATTTCATGGGCATCTAGAAGAATTTATTGAAGGTTTTTCATCGAGAGCGAACAATGTTGGCTTGATGATGATTGTAATGAATGACTTCATATGTTGTCATTGATGGAACATGTACACACACACATATGTTCACATTGTCTATCAGTATTACTTCTAAAGATTACTTGTATTGCAACCGGTATTGAAAGCTCATGATGGTGTCAAACCGGTAAATGTCATCAACCGGTATATACAGGAATGACCCGATACCAACTTGAAGAACCAATAGAGATTATCAAAGAAGCAATGAAGGACAATCAGTTTATATGTTGATAGACATTAACTCTAATCAATATTAGTGCTCCAACCGATATTCATTGATTTTGTGATGATTTATCACCGGTCGTGATGAGTTATCTTAACCAACAAATTTTGGCGGTAATTTGTGATGAGTTATGTTTGATTGTCCAGATACACTACACCTAGGAAATTGTGATATAATTTCTAAGGCCGACATGAAATCTAAATGTCTATATAATGACATTATAATGAACTATTTTAGATATATGATGAGACATGATATGAGATGATTTGATGCGAAGATAGAAGTGTAAGTTGTAGAATATGTTGGTAATGCAATTTTGAGTGCGCAGAAGAGGATCTATTCAAGCAAGTTGTGCTACTTCTAGATCACACCAATTGTTGTTTTCTACTCACTACAATAGTCAAATCCCCTAATCAGGTAAGCTCTAACAAGCTTCATTGTACAAATTCTTTAACAAGGTGATCCATTAGTTTGGATTCAGAAATCCTCTACCGAGGTTACTCCTAATAGGGTACTACCTTTAGTAGGGTATAGCTCCTAACAAATCTTTGGGATCTTTAACAGGATTCGCTCCTAGCAGAGCATTTTTGTAGACCTTAACCAGTCAGTTACCTATTACTGCAGATAGTTAACTTGTGAGTCCCATCTCACCATGGTTTTTCCCATTTGGGTTTTCCACGTATAAACACTTGTGTTATGGTGGATGTTTTACTTTGTGTGGATGCTTTAATATCATTTTGGAATGCATGCATAGTATTGAGTAAACTTGTTAAGTATATCTACTAGTCAATGTTTAAAGTAGTATTTTTTTTGGTGTCACTGATTCACCCCCCCCGCTCTCAATGCTTTATAGGTATTAGAGCCTAACTTTTTTAAGGCTTAATCACTTGGAAGGAAACCCTAAAGCCACCATGGGGGATATGAGCTACTTTGAGATAGCTAGAGTGCTTGAAGCTACTAGGGATGAGCTTGAAACCCTAAGGATCAGATTCAAAGCTTTACAAGTCAAAAGGAGAGAGCTAACTGAAAAATCATTGGAAATATCTAATAATAGTTCTTTAGATGAAGCTAACATTGATGAATTAGCTTAAGAAGTTGAAAAACTAAATTGTGAGAAGCAAAATCTAAGAAGAGAGTTAGAAGTCCTAACCATCTGCATGAATCAAGAGCTAGAAGCTAGGAGGGTAGTTGAAGATCTTGTCAAAGAAAGAGATCATGAGATTGATATGATCAAACAAGAAAATGCAACTTTGTATGAGCATTGGCATGTTGAAAAAGAATAAAAAGAGGCTTTGTAGCTAGGTCTTGAAATGGCATCATCTCTAAGAGAGACCCTTTCAGAACACAATGAAGATCTTATCAAAGAACTCACTGAGGTTAATGGAAAGCTAGAAATTTTCAATAGAAGTTCTACCATGCTAGATGAGAAGATTCAATCACAAAGGATGAAAGGTGATACATCTGGACTAGGCTTTAACACATCTGACAAAGGAGAGTCTTTCGAAACCAAGAGAAACATTCACAAGGACACAACTACTCCTAAGGGTAACCAAGCCTACTAGTAAGAAAGTTTGTAAACCTATTTGCTTTGTCTATCATAAGCCTGGACATACTACAAATGTGTGTAGAAACAAACCCAATGGAAATACAAGCTACAATGCAAATACTAGGTATGCATCTAAGAGATTTGAAGGTCATTGTTTCACATGCAAAATGTATGGACATAGATCAGTTGAATGCAGATATGGAGAAAATAATCTAGTACCTCACATGAATCCAAGACCTAATGGTAACTGGATGACAACCTATGATAACTGGGGTAACATAAACTGGCAGAGACCCTATGCCAACCAGTTTAGTCCATTTGAGATGGAAAAGGAAGCTAATGTCATTTGCACCATTTGTAACAATTATGGTCGTGTGGCTATGAATTGCGGAAGGAGAACTAGAAGAGGTAATGCAGGACCTTGGAGATCATTTGGAATGGCCTTCTATCATTGTCATAAACTGGGACACATGGAAAAGTTATGTAGATCCAGAAAGAATAAACCAGTTAATCATTTTAAAGATCAGAAAGGAAAGTAGAAGGTAAATGTTGAGGAATTCAGAGAAGAGATGAACCGAATTTGGAAAAAGAAAAGCGATGATATACCTGCAAAAGAACCTAATCCTTCACCCAGTGTGGAGAATCCTGCACTGGTGAACTGAGCCTTTCAATAGGGCTAAGGGGAGCATAGCAGTAAATCTACTTCCAGACCCCTTGAAAGATGAATAGTAAGAGAGTTTGAATTTTGAGTTGTTATGTGAGAAATCTTGATATCTTTTTTCAATCTATTTTTGAAAATTTTATCAAACAGTTTTTACACCTGTTAATATTGTATGCATCGTAAAGTGGTGTATTAGGGTTTGTAACCCTAGTGGTCACGTAATTAATGCAGTAGGTAAAAAGGATAAAATCAAGTTTTACTATATTATTTTTACCCTAAATACATTTGAAAGAGAATTCTTGACCACTTGCAAAGCGAAGAGAGAATTGCTAGCTGGTTGTAGTCAGATTCGTGTCATGATTTGTGTGATTAAAGATGATTTGAAGGTTAGTGAAGGTTGAACTAGTGTGTATTTGAGTAATAAATTAGTAATCGAGGCAGCGCGTGTGAATTGAGGTATTTCTTTGTAAATCCTGTTTCGAATCTAGTTTATCTGAAATGGCTTCATCATCTAAGAAAGTAGAGAGGTTAATGATCACATCAAAATCTAAGGAGGTTGTGGAGTCAGAACAAATTGTGTCTTATAATGCTTTATCTCAAGTTCCTTACGGTGTCATTCTAAAAGGTGATTTTTCTAGCTACATTGATTGTAAAATTGAAGATTTAGGATCATTGTCAATTTATTCTCAGTTGAAATCCCTTTGCGATAAGAGTGGAAAGATTCAACCCGAGTATATTAGGGTTTATGAGAAAGGTTTTCATAATGCAGCTTATTTTCTTGAGGATTTTGAAGAGGAACATATCCAAATCATTTTGAGTTGTGTTCATGGTGAGAATATGTATTTGAAAAGAACACACACTATAACCAAGGAGGCTATTCAAGTTGTGACTGGTTTTTGGTCAACTAGTGAAGTGCCTAAGCTGAGGTGAATTTCTAAAGAGACAGTAACCACTTTAACCTCATCTACCTCTAATGGGTGTGCTTTTCTGTTGATAACATTAAGAACCCAATGGTTAAAGTGGCTACTATGGTAATAGGCTACTAGATATTCTATTCCAGTAGAATGAATAGTGTACCATCTGCAACAGTGCATACTACCTATAATATGATTGTTGAGAATGCAGATTATGAACCTTGTGAGGCCATAAGGAGTCAATTGATGTTTAATATATAGTTAATCAAGAAGGACAACAGTCAAAAGTTCAAATTTGGTCAGTTATTGATTGGTTTATTCTTTTACTTTCAGAATTTCCTACTGGGAATTAGTGATCTTGAATATCTGATGATACTGATATTGAGGAAGAGCCAAAGAAGGTAAAGGCAACTGGCAAGAAGTCCAAACTAGTTGAAGCCACCTCTCAGTAGACTATTCCCATTAATGCTTTGTCTTACAAGCCTATGACTAATTTTGAGAGAATGGTAAAGACATTGGGAATGAATACATTTGATAATGGAAAAGAATATTTTGATTCATTTGATGAAGATTAGAAGGAACAAATTGTTCAACGGGTAATCAACTATTTGTGTCATTACAATCGATTACCTCATGATCTTAAGAAGGATATTTTTTATTCTTTATATACTATTCTTTTGAATAAACGGGAAGAAGCTGTGAAGAAAGAAAAAGAAATTATTGATAATGAGTTTTTGCAATATTTTCCTGATTTGTCAAAAGATGAGTTAATTACATTGCTTGAAAATCACAAAGCTCAATTTTATTTTAAGTCAAGAAGATTGAAGCTACTTAGTGGGAAGGTGCAACCTATTGAAGTTGATACTCATCAAATAGTAAAGGAAATTTAGAATTTATGTAAACTGATAGAGTCCCAATAGGATAATGAGCAAGATACTATGGATTTATCAGAAATGGATGAGGAAGAAATAGTGCAAGTTGATATTGTCTATCCTATCAAGAAGAAGGATGACACTACTTCCCAGCTAGTAATTTTTGTTGATGATATTTAGGATACCATAGATCTATCTGGAAATATTATTGCACTAGATATGCAGCCACCTGAAATTACTAATTCATAGGTTAATACAGTGGAGATACTGACAACTCAACTGAGTGTGGATATTCCACCCCCACCGGTAAATGATCAACAAGTGAAACCCTAACTCCCATCGATTTCACAGGCTACTCAGGAGGAACCTACTGAAAAAGTTGCTGAACAAACCTCTAAATAGGAGAAGGAGAAAGAACAAAAGGAAGAGAAAATTGAGAAGGAGAAATCTGTTGAGCCGGAAAAAGCATTGATCAAATAGTAGAATGATGATGATGATGATGACTCATTTTGCATCAAAGGGCCTATAAATGTTGATAATATGAGTGCATTAGAATTACTAGAGTTTGCAAATGTGATGTAATCCAAATCCAAGAAGAAGAGGCTTAAGGAACATAGAATGGAAGTTGCAACCATTCAAAATGTTGTAGATATTTTGTCAAGCCTTCTACCGAAAACTGCTACAGGGAACTTGTCAACTCCCATTGGCAAGCTTGGCCAGTTTGTTATTGATGCCTCTGACCAACTTAAGTTCCTTGAGGAAGCAGCGTAGACCTATGCAGAGAAGAGCTACAGGAAGAAGCGAGGAGAATAGATCATGAAGGATATTGATACAAGGATAATTGTCCTATAACTGAATAAAGATCTGTTAAGAAAAGCTATTGAAACAAGAGGGAAAATTCTTGCATTTACATCTAATGTTTCATTCTTTTATACTGATATCAATCAAAGGCGAATAGAGACCGAGCAAGAACTAGAAAGGATATGTAATGCTTACATACCTTTACAGGATTCAACCTTAGCTTTTGGCAAATCTGTGGATGATTTGCAAAACCGGTTAGATGTCTATGATTGTGAATAGGCAAAAAGACTCTGATCCCTAAAGGAGTTGAAGAATTTACTTAGACCAAAAGTGGACATGTTAAAAGAGCATACAAGAATGCAGAAGCCATTTTGGCTACTCCAGAGACGTGTACACTTGATGCAATGGAAGAATTATGTACACAGGTCATGACTACAATTGAGCTCACTGAAACCTTGTTGGAGATATGGGAAAATGATTTTTCTCAATTGAAGCATACTTTTAGTGACATTTTTCTGAGAATTGCAATGAACAATCCTTGATTCAGATTTTCAAGTTTTTTTATATGTAAACTTTTGCTCAAAATTTTTGCTATGTATGTATATATTTTACTTTTCAATTTGGCATTGTTGTCAAAGGGGGAGTAGTAATATGTATGTGTGTTGTGAAAATTTTGTACATATTAAGGGGGAGGATGTATTGTGATATGTGTGGTATATTGTTTTTGTAAGCACACTTAGTTCTATAGCTGTAAAATTTTCTAAGTCTTGCCATCAATGCCAAAGGGGGAGATTGTTGGCTTGATGATGATTGTAATGAATGACTTCATATGTTGTCATTGATGGAACATGTACACACACACATATGTTCACATTGTCTACTGGTATAACTTCTAAATATTACTTGTATTGCAACCATTATTGAAAGCTTATAATGGTGTCAAACCGGTACATGTCATCAACTGGTATATACAGGAATGACCCCACACCAACTTGAAGATCCAACGGAGATTATCAAAGAAGCAATGAAGGACAATCGGTTTATATGTTGATAGAGGTTAACTCTAACTGGTATTGGTGTTCCAACCAGTATTCATTGATTGTGTGATGATTTATCTTAACCGACAAATTTTGGCATTAATTTGTGATGAGTTATGTTTGATTGTCCAGATACACTGCACCTAGGAAATTGTGATATAATTTCTAAGGCCAACATGAAATCTAAATGTCTATATAATGACATTATGATGAATTATTTTAGATATATGATGAGACATGATATGAGATGATTTGATGTGAAGACAAAAGTGTTAAGTTGCAAAATATGTTGGTAATGCAGTTTTGAGTGTGCAAAAGAGGATCTATTCAAGCAAGTTGTGCTACTTCTAGATCACACCACTTGTTGTTTTCTAATCATTGTGTGTGTGAAAAGTGGACCTGTATCTATATCTAGAATACACAACACTTCACTTAAGTCATTAGATGCATGGTTAGTAAATCAATAATCAATAAATATTTAAACCATTACAAAGCAACCCATTGCCTTCTAGAAGATGTGAGTTTAGATTACTCTTAGATTGCTAAGCTATCCAGTGACTAGACAACACCTAAACGAAGGATTTTTAAATCTATATGAGCATGAATATGAGCTAAATGGATGCAAGATTTAAGCTAGATATGCAAGATTAATCTAACATGATTTAAGTAATATATGAATATTTAAGCTAAATGATTTAAGCAATATGAAATAACTAATATGCAATATCTCAATGCAAATTCTCAATGAACCTAGACCAAAAACAACATAATAACAATATATTCTCCAATAATTTTGAATGAGCGATGAGAGCCTGAATTAATAGAGAACTCAGAAAGAAACCAAAGGTTGAGATCAAATGATGATGATCGGTCAAGATTTTCCAAGAGGAAGCACAATCCAGGTGAACTGATGTGATTGGATGCTTTTCTCAGTTTTAAAGGAAATTGAACTAAAATTAAGATAAAATCAAGAAAAAATTGATTTATTCTTTATTTCATTCAATTTTAATATTTAATTGTTTTAGTTGCTTTCTTTAAGATTTTTTATCAATTTTTAATTTGTTTTTCAAGATTATCTCCAATTGATTTCTTTTCTCAATATTTAATTCTTTTTTGTCAATTAATTCCTTTTTTGATTTATTTCCTTTTTTGAAGATTTGTGCTCATAATTTCCAATTCCTCTTTCTTGATTTGTTTCCTTTTTTGAAGATTTATGGCAATTTTTATTTATTTTTCAAATTAATTCCTCTTTTTTGATGATTTAATGGCAAATTGATTTATTTAATTAAATAGAAAAAGATATTTAATTAAAATAAATAAGATAATTGTTTAAAATGATTTATTTGGAATGATTTAATTAATTAAATAAATATTTAATTAATATTGAGTGATTAATTTTGCCATGTGACATTGATGATTAAAGAATTAATTGTGTGTTCAAGATTTATTTAATTGCCTTTGGTTAGGACCTTAGTGACATTGTCGAGATTAGGGGCTCATGGTTTAGATGACCATTTTTGGGGTATTACATTTGCCCCTCTTTGAATTAATGTGTGAGCTGTGCATTGGTTCAAAGAATAGTTGATTTCTAGAAGATACCAGTTCTGAACTTGATTGATCACGAACTAGATGAAGAGTGAGGTGTTTAGCTTGATTTGAAGCGATGAAACTGGATAGAGTTGATTAAAGCGATACTGATCCTAAACTTGATTTAACTAGGACTGATAGAGAGCAAAGATACTGAACTTTAACTTGATTGATCAAGAAGTGGATCTTACTGATCTAGAACTTGATTGAACTAGACACAGTGAACGAAGATAAAATTGATCTTGAACTTGATTGATCAAGATATGATGAGAAAAGATAAATTGTTTAGCTTGATTCGATGTGATGAAACTGAACACCTGCTTAGATTGAGTGTGACAAAAGATACTCTTTAAACCCTTGATTGAGTTTAAATGAATAATCATCTTGATGAAAAGCAATGAAACTGATTAACATTAAGAGACTGATTCAGACAAAGACAATATCAGCTTGATATGAAATGATAAAACTGATATGCCCCTAGAGATTGATTTGATGAAGCTTAGCTGCTTGAAGATTTGAAAATTTTCTCGACATTTGAAGATGTGAGGTCATAAGGTCATGAGTATGCCCCCTTGGGAGTGAAATCAAAATATTGCGAGTGTTGTGCAGTGATTGTAGGCAAAAAAAAATTTGAACGATTATAAGTTATTTGAGCACAAAGATTAATTTTGAAAATTAAAATCAGAGTTAATGTGAGAATTAAATTGAGATTTAGCGTTGATTGACAAGATATTGAGCACAAATTGAAGAAGAGAATGAGAAGTTGATGAAAGTGCTAAGTGGTCAACATCGTGAAATTTTGATGAGAGAATTGATGTCAGATTTCGATTTTGATCCCGAAAATGGACTCAAGACAAACGATTTATGAGTTCTTGATTTGATTTCATCGTACTTGTGTTGATTGATTATGAGATGTTGTTCTATATTATTTATTCTATATGTATGCATATCTTTTCAGTATAGATGAATGAATGCAAATGGAATATGGGTGTTTATTTTTGTTTCTTTTTATGCAAATAAATGAGGAGAATGAGTAACTAGTAATGCAAATGTTTATTTTTCTTCATGCAATAATATGAATGCAAATAAGTATAAAATGAAATGTATGGGTCTATAGAAGATGCTCATATATGCAGCTAACATCTCAATACACAAGTACTCGACCGGAGAAACGATGATGAAAAAGAGACCACTTAGCTAAGAAATGATGATGCTTCCAACTCTCATTCAGAAGATAAAGAGAGTATTGTTATTATACCGAAATCACTCTAAATTCACAAAATGCAAAATGAACTGCAAAATGAGACACACAATGAAATGCAACCTAAATCTAGTCACTAGATTTGAAATGCTTAAGTTTCATCATTGAGCGTTTTACAACCACAACAAGCAGATTAGAGTTCCTTGCTTTTCATGTGCAATATTAATTATCTTGTCTGCAATGACCCTTTTTTTGTTCATATCCTTGGACAGATTTCGCAAGGACCTGGATTGCATGATAAAGAAATTCCCTCAAAATAGACAAAGAAATGATGGGAACCTCCCTGTAGCATTCAAATAAGCAGAGTCGAGGTATGTGTGGTGATTTCACCTTAATGTGAAGGCACTTATCACAGACACCTAGTTGATTAGATGTTTTCAGATCATCGGAATCATTCCTACAAGCATAAAACAAAGAAAAAATTATACCCCCAATCCTTGCTTCTCTTAGTCAAGATAGACTTCCTCGAGTTACTGAGAGGGAATAATAATCAAAAATCAATATAAAAGACAACACACAAAGAAAATTTCATGCATAGCTCAAACTGTTTAGTGATTGTTTTTAGTAATGTTGTTTTGCTTGTGTACTCAGTGATAAAACTCTTTAGTAGTCAGGAGACAGGTGACTAACTCGAAGTGGACGATCAGGTACCATTGATTGAAAGATGACTTGGTTGATACTGCTTAGGATATGTAAATTGCTTAGTTGATTACCCTAAGACTAGGACATTGATCAGTTTCAAGCCACGAGGGTCCCAAAAGAACCAGGATGTCACGAAAGTGACTAAAAGATATGTACAAGCTAAAGCAAAGATGCAGCATTTTAGTACAAGAGATAAGACTACCCTGGAAAAAATCCAGCAGCCATACTGATCTATGTCATTGTTTTAATTTGTGTGATCATTGATAGGAATGTCTAGTTTCAAAGAGTAAGTACCCCGTATAAGACCGATTTGTTTGGTTTCGAGTGTACCCTTCCTTGTATAAGACATGTTGATGTTTGATAGAGTTTGATAAATAGATTAACAAGACACGAGATAAGTTTGATTGCAAACTTTGAGAGGTTGTCTATGGTTGATTTAGGTTGATGGAGAGTCTATGCTTTCTTGCTCTGATTTTTCAAGTTTTTTTTTTAAAGTTTTTTGAGTTTTTTTTTTTTTAGGATTTTGTTCAAGACATTTTATGATTTTTAGGAGTTTGTTTAGGACATTTTATGATTTTTAGGAGTTTGATGTTTTCTCCTAGTGTCTAGCAAGGCAAAAGGGATTTTGAGTACATGAATGGATAAGCGAATGATGATGGATGCTTTCAAGGACTATCTCACAACGTTAATCCAAGAACAGTGTCCAGATATAGCAATGTAAACCAAGGATTTTAGCAATGCAAAGCAAGTATTTTAGTGAATTAAAGAAAGGATATAATTCAACAAAGCAAGGATATAGTGTAACGAAGCCATATGGTCCAAAGAAGTGGCCATGTCAAGAGGTTTGTGGAAAGCATGTTTTTGCATTTTGTCCATAGTGTTGATCAAGATCAAGGGATAGATTTAGATAGGAGCCGGATATGATAAGCAAGATCAAAAGGGAGTAATGAAGGATGTTAGCGAGCAATGGAGAGGAGATAAAGGGTCTGGAGAAAGTTTAATAGATAGGACACATGAAGCTTGCAAGGATCCTTAACCTTGTCATGATCAAAGGTGGAAAAGGGACATGAATGTAGATAGAGAGAATGAGGGATAATGGAGGATGAAGGATAATAGATGGATGGAACTTGCCCCCAGTGTAAAGTGCAAAAGGATAATAGATTATGCATGACACTTGTTTTCCAGGTTTTTATCATGGTACTTGCCCAAGGAGCTACATGAAGTGGTTTTCACACAAGGACAAATTTATTTCTCTTTACTTTTTTTTCTGATTTTTTTTTTCACTTTTTCATCATTTTTTTTTTTTCGAAGATAATGGAGGCATGATAGGGGATGGAAGAATGACCCCAATGTCTTGCTTCTTTGGATGTTACCCTTGGAATATGAGTTGCAATATACCATGACTATAAAGGTATGCTCAAAGATGTTGGGAGGATAATGAAATGAAACTAGGGCAAGGATTTATGCAAAGGATTGGATAAGAGGGATGGAAGGGTGAAAAATAGGTGTTGGATAATGGATAGTATGTTGGAAGAATTGTGTATGGCTAGATTGAAATTTTGGAAAGATCAACATTGGAACACACCTTGAGGGATGGTGGACGTATGGAAGAGAAGTGAATCTCAGATTTTGAGATTTGGATGGAGGAAAGGTTACAAATTTTGGGGCATAAGAACCCAAAATGGATGAAGGAGGTGATGGAGGAAAAGACTCAGAAGGTTTGGATGGAAGAACAACAATTTTGGATGCCAATTTTTTTTTTTTTTTAGATTGTTGTGCTTCAAGAAGCCACTTAGGGATCCACATGGTTTTTTATTTTTCATGCTTTTGTATCTCCTTAGAGTGCATTGCTTCTACCAGTGCCTTAGGAACCCATATAACTTTTGACTTTTCTTCTTTCTTTGTGGGCCTTTGTGGCATTTTGTATTTTTCTTTTTCTTTTTGGATCATATTTTTCTTTGTTTTGACATGTCGATTAGATGGGACATGTTGATCCTTGAATACATGTGGATTGCTTGATTTATGACTTTTATGCTTGGAATCCAAATTGCTTGGAGGGAGATGCATGGATAGATAGGAATGATATGGAGGTATTTTAGATGGATGGAAGGTACTCGAAGATGTGTGCCTTTGTTGATCCTGCATAAGGGATGGAGGGATATAGGGACCTAGAATGGATGGAAGCGATGATGGGGAAAGCATATATTTGGATTTAACTGGAGAAATGTTGGATTTATGAGAGATACCAACATCTTGAGAAATGTCCCTAAGGCCACGACCTTTAACATTTTCTTTAATATGGAGGGGTTCTTGCTTGTGGATATTTACCCCTTTGCCTTTATAAATATTTTGACTTGTAGGATACACTTTGCTTTGGAAAGAAGGAACAAGTCCATTATGAGATGGAGGTGGAATGTAGGGAATGATAGGATCATGAGAGGGATTTGTAGGCATGATGGATCCTTGAGGTGAATATAGAGGATTATGACAAGGAGATGAAGGGATACATTGATCTTGACATGGAAGAGGACCATTGGATAGAGTAGGAAGGGTGTTTAACTCTTCATTTTGAATAGGATCATTTGAAAAGGTGGAAGACACATCATGATCTTGCTTAGGAAGTGGATTAGGAATGAAATTTAGAAAGATGTTTTTCTCTTGAGATTGAAGAAGTTTATCTTGGAAGAAATGGAAAGGTATAAAGGGATCATCATGGGATTCTATGGAAATAGGATCTTTTTCAATCATTAGATGGGATTGAGGATTTTTGGTGTCTTGATCTTGATTTATGGTAGGACTTATTTTTTCATTTTCCAAATTGTCCTCTTGACATGAAGCCATTTCTAAGGAAGAGGTAGTGTTAATGCATGGAGGATTCTTGGAAGGTGTTCATACTTTGGTATGATGGGGAAGTATTTTGAGGGACTCTATGGAGTGGGTACGTTTGGAATTGGAGTGCATGATGGCATAGGATATGGGATTTTTAAATCTTTATAGGAACTTGTATCGATATTGGAATTAACTTGGATTTTTATAGGATATAGCCCTTGAAGGTAAACATGAGAAGTTTCATTGTTTGAAGGAGATGGTATGGATTGTTGCTGAGAAGTTTTAGGAGATGAAGGCATCATGGAAGGGATGGAGGCCACATATGGAGCCTTGCTAGACATAGGTTCATCATTTTGATCATGCTTGGTAATGACATTTGGTTTCTCCTTAGGTGAATTATTAGGATCTTCGATTTCAATAACACCATCATCAAGGAGATCTTGAATCTTATGTTTTAATTCCATACACATTGAAGTCTTATGTTTGTTATGCCTATGATATGCACAATAATTACTCAAAACTTCACATCCCCATGTGGTTTTTTTAGGAAATATAATAAGGTTATGCTCAAGAAGCTCTTTCAAAGTCAACTCAATAGATTGCCCCAAAGGCATAAACTATCTATCTAGGGAATATATGTCTTTTTGTCTTGGTGAATGTGTCTTGTGATCTTGTATGAGATTTGGATTTTGATTTCCAATTATTTGTTGGCTTTTGATTGTCAAATCATATAATCATTTTAGCATTCCTTGAAATTTTTCGTTCTTGATATCATGCATTTGTTTTTGAAATGGAGTCATTGATTTATTTTGTTGGATTTTCATGTCATATATTTCCTTCTTGATATCTTGATCCATTTGAGCCAAGGTAGCCATGGGATTCTTACTTTTGTCAAAAAAATTAGAAGAGCTTCTGGTTTGAACAAGCATTTACAACCGACGGGACCAAGAGCTAGATGTGTTGTAGAAGTCAAGATCAAATTGGAGCTGGTTGTTCATTTAACATAGTGATTTGAGAGAAGTAACTAAGATCTGGTCTGGTTTCAAGAACGATCTATCCTATGTAAGATGTTATCTAAGTTAAGTTTGATAAGATGTTGTTTGAACTAGCTGAGAGATGATCGACAAAATCATGCAACACAACGACAGGGGTACACTATCAAGATTGTTTATGCTCAAGAGGATGATGTCCAGTTTTATGCTCATTGTAGGCTAGTTTAGGCAAGTTTGATTGTTTAGGACTGATAAAATCAAGAATTTGTATGACAGAGGATTGGACAGAGACGAGATTCTGACAGACAGAGTTTCAATGACTAACAAAGACCAATTTTTGATATTTGACAGAGACCAATTTCGGACACAAATAATTTATCACTGAGTTGTTGATTTGTTTTCTCCAGTTTTAGTATTTTAGTTTCAGTTTCAGGGATGAAAATACAGAAAAAATGCAATATATATAATAATTCAATCACAACACGCTAACCCTACCGAAGTTGGCTTAGAGAAGAAAATATTTGCTTGCTGACTTAGGTACACACCCAATAGCTAATTAGAATATGACTATTGAGTCTCATGCAATGGATTCTCAATGCCATATTAGCTGACTCCAAACACTAATGGGTGCACGATATGGCAAGTATCTTGGGAGAGTTACTATCTCTCTTGCACAAAGATTATCCCCCTTTTGGAGGTGAATCAGGTAGCTTCTATCTTATAGTTCTTAGTCAGGAATTTTGTTTGAAATTACCCCTTAAAGTCACTCAAGCATGATTGAGGCCTATAGCCCGACAATGTACCAAAACAAGATGTAGTCACATAAACGTGATTGAGACCACGAGGCCCTACAAAATGCTCGATATGAGATATCTCAAAGAGAAAACTCAAATAATCCCATTCTCTGAGACTTTAATCACCAGATGCCTATTTATTATAGTGAGTTGGAATGCGCAAGTCCAGCTATACTCACTTGGGTTGTTCTCAAAGGGTGATTACTTTTTCGCACTATGACATGCCCGCTAAAGGTACACAAATCTCAAAACTTAGAAAAAAGCTTCGAGGGTCTAGATTTCTGATTGTCTGTAAAAGACAAGAGCATACTCTCCTACCTCTCAAATTTTTCTGAAAAACATAAAAGACAGATTTGTTCTTTAACCAGATAGCAATTTAAGTGCCTAAAAGTTAATTTAAACAATACACAATGTTTGGTTGATTCTCTTTTGGCAACCTGCAAAACCAACACATCAATAGTCATGCTGTTTTTTATTCTTTGACAAGTGTATGTTTGATTGATAAATTATTTGTTAAGTGGACCTGCAAACATTAAAAGCCCAAAATTAGTTGCCAAAATAACATAACAAAAATCATGAAAAGAAAATTATAGCATGCAAACTGTAAATTAAACTAATCTAACAAGAATTTCCATTTTTTATGACTATCCTAGTTATGACAGTTTTGATAGTACTACACTTTGTCATTTATAACTTTTCAACCAAAGCTAATTCGAAAAATCACTTCGGTGGAAATGTGGACAACTTGGTTTTACAGAACATATTAAAATTTTGTTTGGATAAAAAATGTTCAATAAAAAGTTATGCCCTCCAAACAGAGACCATTTTTTACTGTCATAGAAGAATAAGTAAAATGATAGTACTGCACTTTGTCATTCCTAACTTTCAAACCAGAAATTCTTAGGAAAATCGCTTTGGTTAAACTGTAGAAATCTTGGTTTTCAACAACATATAAAAAATTGGTTTAGATTTAACAGTTCAATAAAAAGTTATGCCCTCCAAAAAGAGACCATTTTTGACAGAAGAACAAGCAAAAAGAAAGATTTTTATTTGCAAATTTAACACATGTTTATTAGTTATAAAAACCAAACATTAAATTTGTTCAAGAAACATTTGAAATCTTGTAGTCATGTGTTCGAGACCCACGGTGGGCGCCAAAAATGTGTGTGTGAAAAGTGGACCTATATCTGTATCTGAAATACACAACACTTCAATTAAGTCATTAGATGCATGGTTAGTAAATCAATAATAAATGAATAATAAACCATTACAAAGTGACACATTGCCTTCTAGTAGATGCGAGTTTAGATTGCTCTTAGATTGCTAAGCTATCCAGTGACTAGACAACACCTAAAAAAATAATTTTTAAATCTATATGAGCATGAATACGAGCTAAATGGATGCAAGATTTAAGCTAGCTATACAAGGTTAATCTAACATGATTTAAGTAATATATGAATATTTAAGCTAAATGATTTAAGCAATATGAAATAACTAATATGCAGTATCTCAATGCAAATTCTCAATGAACCTAGAGCAAAAACAACATAATAACAATATATTCTCCATGATTTTTGAATGAGAGATGAGAGCCTGAATTTATAGAAAATTCAGAAAGAAACCAAAGGCTGAGATCAAATGATGATGAGCGGTCAAGATTTTCCAAGAGAAAGCACAATCTAAGTGAATTGATGTGATTGGATGCTTTTCTCAGTTTTAAAGGAAATTGAACTAAAATTAAGATAAAATCATGAAAAAACTGATTTATTCTCCATTTCATTCAATTTTAATATTTAATTGTTTTAATTGCTTTCTTTGAGATTTTTTATCAATTTTTAATTTGTTTTTCAAGATTATCTCCAATTGATTTCTTTTCTCAATTTTTAATTCTTTTTTGTCAATTAATTCCTTTTTTGATTTATTTCCTTTTTTGAAGATTTGTGCTCATAATTTCCAATTCCTCTTTCTTGATTTGTTTCCTTTTTTGAAGATTTATGGCAATTTTTATTTATTTTTCAAAGTAATTCCTCTTTTTTGATGATTTAATGGCAAATTGATTTATTTAATTAAATATGCAAAAGGTATTTAATTAAAATAAATAAGATAATTATTTAAAATGATTTACTTGGAATGATTTAATTAATTAAATAAATATTTAATTAATATTGAGTGATTAATTTTGTCATGTGACATTGATGATTAAAGAATTAATTGTGTGCTCAAGATTTATTTAATTGCCTTTGGATAGGACCTTGGTGATGTTGTCGAGATTAGGGGCTCATGGTTTAGATGACCATTTCTAGGGTATTACAATCACTACAACTGTCAAATCCCCTAACCGGGTAAGCTCTAGCAAGCTTCATTGTACAAATCCTTTAACAAGGTGATCCATTAGTTTGGATTCAGAAATCCTCTACCGAGGTTACTCCTAACAGGGTACTACCTTTCACAGGGTATAGCTCCTAACAGAACTTTGGGGTCTTTAACAGGATTCGATCCTAGCAGAGCATTTTTGTAGACCTTAACCAATCAGTTACCTATTACTGCAGATAGTTAACGTGTGAGTCCCATCTCACCATGGTTTTTCTCATTTGGGTTTTCCATGTATAAACACTTTTGTTATGGTGGATGTTTTACTTTGTGTGGATGCTTTAATATCATTTTGGATTGCATGCACAGTGTTGAGTAAACTTGTTAAGTATATCTATCGGTCAGTGTTTAAAGTAGTATTGTTTTTGGTGTCACTGATTCACCCCCCCCCCCCCTCTCAATACTTTATAAGTCTATCAAACAAGTGGTATTTTTCTTTAAACATGGAACTGGGATCATCTTCTATTACTATTTTTGTTGCAAACCCAACTGTGGTGGAGGTCAAGGACCTCCCGAGGCCAATTTTCAAGCAATATCCAAATGTGTCTACCTAGGAAGATTCAGTTGGAGTGTTTTCTCATGTTCTAGATGGAGTTGTGTATGTAGAGGATGTTAGGGCATACATTCACTATCATATAGAGGACTTGGGAGCTTATTAGTCTGTTTGATGTTATATTTTCTGAATGGTCCACCCGGTTCTGGTAAGAGGGAATGGGCTTTTGACATTCTGGTAGGAAGACAATTAAAATAGTCAATTTCTGCATTAGGAAGCCAAAGAGATGATAAGATATGGGAGTATTTTAAGGCATTTTAGAAATCTGTGAGGTCTAGGGTAAGGGTACCTAAGCATATAGTAGATAAATACTCTATCGACATTTGCTTCATGGTAAAGAAGGATGAGACTCTCATGGAAGTAGTTTATCCATGAAAGATGTGGATTAAAGAAATGGGCTATGAGGTAGATGCATAGATTCTTGATGCCTACGCAAAAATGTTAATTGACGCACCAACAGATGAGGTAGAGAAGCCCTATGGAACTACACAATAGAAAACTCAAGAGGTTGAAACAGAGTTCAACCGAAAGAAAAGGGAGAAACAAGAAGGAAAAGTAAGTAAGTTTGTATAGAATGTCTCAAAGGAAATAAAGGCACTAATTGATGTTATCCCAGAGAAAGGTAGGAAGAGGAAGGATCTGGAAGTTCATATTGAACCTATTACTGCAAAATCTGAATCTGAAGATAACACACCATTAGCATTAAGAGGGTTGTTTGGAAGAAACCAGAGGAAACAAAAGTGGAAGCAAAGAAGCAACTGGTTAGGAAGGTCACAATCAAGCTACTAGCACAAAAGCAATCACGTAAAGCCACACCTAAAGCTGCATCTGGTACTGTCAAGAGGAAGAAGAAGAGTGACATCGATTTATCACTTGAGACTGGTAATGTAACTATCATATCACCCAAAACTTGTGTAGAAATTATAGATGAAATTATTAAAGATGGCATGTTGAAGAATGTTAAATTTTATTATGAAAACTTAGAGGATGATGAGCAAAGAGAGGTAGAAGAAGCAATTCTATTATATTTGGATATCTATAAGAAAACCTTAATAGATATAGAAAATTAAATACCGACTGAGTTATATAACATGAGAGATGCTAGAAGATTATCTGCTATGCAAGAGGATAAACACATTAAAATGCAAGAACTATTAGCTATATGTGTTACTATAGCTCTAGATGAAATGGAAAAGACAATTGAGGTGGTAGACCAAAAAGTTTTTAATAGAAAACATAGGATAACTAGCCTAATGCTAGGGAGAGTGAATGAAGTAATAAAGGAAACTTAGAAAGCATGGATTAGATTTTTGGGAGAACACAGAGGATTCTTTACTTCACCAAAGACCAAGACAAACATTGTAGATACCTCGGTTGAAGGAAAAGGACAGGGGATTATGGGCACTTCACCATCAATTTTAAAAAATATCAAGATAGTGGAAATTGACCCATCGGTAAATACAAATGTACAGAGAAATACTGAGACATCGGTTAATACTGAGAATGAACAAGCTAACATTGTACAAGATACTAATATTGAGGACAATTGTCCTCCAGATACAAATGTATAGGTTGAGGATATTGTTCCTACAGAGGGACTGATAGTTATACAGACTACACCAAGTGGCGAAGCCACTGGTGCAAGTGAGGAGGTTATAAAGGATAAAACATCAGAGGAGAAAATAGGGGAATCCGGTAGGGAACCAGTTGTTGGCCCATCATTATTGTCAATTGACACTTCTCAAGTAGAAAAAAAAACCATCATAGAGATCAGTCTCATTGAACTAATAATGATGGCTGCTCAAAAACTGATGGAGGGAACCACAGACAAGGGGATTATAGATCAATCAATCACTGTTTTACACAGATTGGTCTCGGAGTGTAGGATTGAAAATGAAGCAAGCCCTTCTAGAAAGCTTAAGGTAAATACTAAGTACATATCAAAAGACTTTTAATCCTTACATCAAATCTCTAACCAACAAGCATTAGAAAGATTTACTGAGGCTAAGAGAGCCGCTTTTGGTTAGATAATTGAAACAGAGAAGAAAAAGATTGAGGAGAAGATAACTCTAATAGAAAACTCTTTGAAACAATGTACAAATATATATATGGTATGCTGCAATACTGAAATACTTACAACAAATATAGATAAAAAGATAAAAGAGATTCGGGATAAAATTGCAAGTATTGCTAACTCTTTTGAATGATTAATTTCATTGACAACATCAATTGATGGTCAAATTTTGATTTTGGAGAATCAAATTTTTGCTCTTGATAAGGAAAGGGACAAAATAATTCAAAGAGCTAGAAGTCTGAGAGGCTTGGTGAGTCAAAGATTGGATTTACTATGTGTACATAAGAAAGAATGCATGGATATTGTGGGAAAGCCCACACTGACAGAGGTAAATGAAAGAGAATCATTTGTAAATTTATTGAGTGGACTTGTATCTATTTCCGGCACATTCAAAACCGGTTGGGATAATTATGTGGAGTTACTGGAGAAGTCTTATCTAGAAATTTTGAAATTGGTCAAGTTCTGATAAGACATTTTTGGAGGTATTCATTGTACAGTTCTTATTCTTTGACATTTTTTTGGGCATTGATGTCAAAGGGGGAGTAGCATAGATGTGAAAAAGAATAAAAGAGTTGCATACATTAGGGGGAGTTACATAATTTTAGATTTTTGGAGATATGGAGTATTTTGCCTATTCAGCTCAGGGGGAGCAGGGCAGGATGAAACCGACATATGAAACCTTGACCATTTTTCACATGAGTTTTTCCATCAATGCCAAAGGGGGAGATTGTTGGAAATTGACACTCTATTGGTTGGTTTCACTATGTTGTCATTTATGGCAACATGATTTTGTGTTTCGGCTTCATATGATGTACTGGTAGGCACTTCACAGATTCTACACCGGCACCGACACCGATAGATCAGAAGATTTCTTTGATCATTGGCAATGTAGGCTGACATGGTATAGTAAAGGTTATCAGTATTGGAGGCCGACACATCTTGGATACGAAATTGGCAATTTGTTTTAAAGTTTATTCATTTATGTTATCTGGCTGGCATGTAATCTGATATTGTATATGTCTTTGTAAGACGGCATAAGGCATAAATTTGTATAGGGTATATAAGGCAGTTTGATTAGATCATTTTGAAATAAGGAGATAGACATGATGTATGGAATGAATTAGTATACGAATATAATATGATGCGATATTATTTAGAGAGATTATGTATGTGAGGAATTTATTGTAAGGGTTATTCTAGTAAAGGGGTTTAGGGTTTCTAACCGGAACAAACAAATCTCAAACCAAAACTGTATTCTGGCATAGAAGATGTTATCTTAGCAGTTCACACTTCTTCGGATTGTTGTTTGGAATTTTATGTAGTTAGTGAGGCTCCTATTGTGATTGAGCAATGTGCTCTAGGCTACAAGCCTTCCTGCAAGTGCAAGCCCATCATATATTGTAGTATCTCTTCATATGGCCAGTAAATTGATATTCTAGGTCACAAATCCCACCGTGGTTTTTCCTCTTTCAGGTTTTCCACGTATAAATTTGTGTGTTATGATTCTCATTTATGTATTTGGCTTATTGGTTGCTTTACTTTTTTCAATTTTGTTTATACCGGTATACCAGTTGGTGTATGAACGTTTTGTTAAGGTTAAAATCTACTGTTCTGGTATAACATTGCTTCACCCCCCCTCTCAGTGTTATTGGTTTCCAACAAAATCTCCATGCTACTAGATTTAGAGGATGATTTAATAATAATGACTTCATGTGAAGAGTCGTCCAGCTTATCTTCATCATCACTACAAAATGGCATGATAACTATGTTGATTAGTCTTTAGCAAAATGTTGGTTTAGAAGGTTTGGAATAAATAAACTCATCAAGAGATTCATCAATTTCTTCCTTACTAAATGTGTAATAATCATAAGAAAACACATTATCATATGAATGAAAATCTTGCAAATAAAGATCCAATGTGATTTAAAAACTTACTTTGGAAGTGACAAGTGCATATGGAGCATAAAAACACACAATGCATATAACAATATTTTTTATATTTTTCATATAAAAGAAACATGCAATAACAAGATCTAATCAGAAAATGAAAATGTAAGAATGTCGGGCTCACCAAAATATTATGGATGAAAATGGAATCAGATAGTCTAGGGCCTATTCCCACTTTCATTCATACATTGGAATATAAAAGAACCTAAGGAAGTGATCTTCTTTGACTAACTCTTGTAAAAGAGAGTCAATAGGGTTTCTATTCCTTCGCTGATATGTGTAAGGAAGTTAAGTAGCAGAACAACTTCCTACCCTAACCTTGAGAGGAGGGTAATGCAAAAAAAATTTACAGATCATTACAACAGTTACAATAACTTAATAGAAATAAACAAAATATCATGGATACCACAACACAGTAACACAATGATTTATGTGGGGAAAACCCTTTCGAGAGAAAAACCCATTGCTCCAAAAGCAAATCAATATATTATTCAACAACCAATAACATATTACAATATACTTGCAAAGAAATCTCTTCATAGGAGTGCCTCTAATTAGAGATTTAGAGGTAACTCAATAGCCATAAAACTCTTAAACACAACCTCTATCTCAAGCACCTCATATATAGGAGATACAATACAAGAAACTGTCAAACGATATTACAAAACTATGGGCTAAAACCACCCAATAGAGTAGATCCAACCTTATATCCATTCTAGATGCCCTATGATGTGTCAAAACACACATCAACACATGTTCCTCCATTTTACAGCTCATTTATGTGTCCGATGCAATTTATATTTCCTATTTCAGGAGTCCAAACTTCTAGAGGCCATAGCTTGTGAGCCATGTGTCTGATTGACGAACTGTTTGAAGCACTGGAAAGCTTGCAAAGTGCTCTATCATCTCATAAATTTCTATGCTATTTATGCCCACTTTTCAAGGTATTTCAAAGCCTCTAAAGTCATCAAAACTAATTTTAAACCTTTCATCGCACCCTCCAAAAATGAAAAACTTTAATATCTTCAAAACTAGCTATGATCCTGCGACGAAAATTTACCAACATGCTTATCTAGCTAACCAAAAGCTTCAGAGATAATTTCACACCATTTCAATGCTTAAATAAAAAATTAGTATAAATAGTAACTTATGTAAATGCAAGGTTGAGACACCATTTTCCCAACAATATGAAAGGGAATGAGTTAAATGTAGGAGAATGCAAAGCTAAGCTAGTAAGATGAATGAAGCCAACTATAATAATAGTAATCATAGTTTGATACAAAAACATAAATGGGATATAAAGTAAAAATATAAGAATAGGGATCTGGTGTGCATCTGTTACAGAAAATTGAACTTGATTTGGCAAGACCAAGGCGTTGGGCGCCCTGGTCTCAGAGACTGAACTGAGCTACAAATTGAAGGGCTAAAATCTGAGATTGTCTAAGATCTTTCTATAGAATTTGAAGTTAATGGAAGAGGACTAGAGCATGGACCAACCCGGTCCTAGAGGACTAGACCACGGATCACCCTGGTCCTTAAGATCTAGGTCCAAATTCTGGTGATGGATTTGTGACTTCCTACTAACATCTCTTGAAAATTGACTGCTCTGATAGAAACCTATAAATGCACCTACAAGCTAGAAAATGGTGTGTTTGTGTATATATAGGGTTTTGCCTCAGTCAAATCTCTTATTCCTATGATTTACACCTCCATAAATAGCCAATACTGTATTGAACAGTGTGTGTCCTAGAATCACATGTGTTTGTAAGATACGTATGAGATAAATACAAACTAGAGTTCTACCCTATGTTTTGATTAAAAACCCTAAAACGAATGTAATGTACAAGATTCAAATCACAAATGCAATGTAGATCTAAAGTAATAATGTAAATCTGAAAATCAATGATGTGTAGATCTGAAACACAAATAGAGATATGAAAATAACATGAAATCGTACCAAATTCTAATGAAGAAGTACAAGCCAATCAACAATTGGTGATCTCCTTATTATTCTTCAATATCTCCTAAATCTTCCATGGTCAATGAAAATGTTGATGAAGACTTGATTAATGCATGAATTTGTTGATGTAGATTTCACACAAAAGTTACTCTTTCACTTCACAAGGATTTCTTTCCAATTGCTGGATTAGGATCCTCAAATGAGGTAAAGAAAGGCTTTATATATGAAATCTTAACTTTAATTTTGATAATAGACTAGCTTAGAATTAATAAAAATTTACACAAAGCAAGATTTGAACATTATAATACTACCAAATTAAGCTCCTGAAATTTGGGGGTAAAAGTATCAGACCAAGTAGTATACTACTTGGTCTAACCAACTTTTATCTTATTTTCTAGGGATGTGAGATATCATGATTATAAAGTCAAATCCAACACAGTAGGTCAATCCAAGGTTTGTAGATATGCAAAAATGTTCTTTACAGATTGAAATTAGGATATTATTAGGATTAATTTAAAATAAAATGAAAAGGGGTACACCTAGGGTTAATGGCCCGATTTTATGATATGTGAATTGATGAAAGAGGACTTTAGATTTAAGAGAGTTAATAATTAAATGCCTAAAGAAGCCCTATAATTACAATATGCAACGAGACACACTAAGGTGGGTGCTAACCTAACTGTGGAATCAAACAACACTAATTAGGGGTATACAATTTATGACACTACAATAGGGAAAGAGCAGTTTATTATATCAGTTGTGTTCTTGTCGATTATTAGATTTGATACCTTGCCATGAAAAAATAATGTTTGCCTCTTGCTTTCACACCACAAAATCTTAGACATTATCTCCTTCAAGAAAAGACACGAGTGATAGTTTAAAACAATTTTCTTAAACATCTCTTTTCTAAGTCTGACTTCTCTTGAAGATTGGCAAAATGGGCAATGTTGCTTTCTGAGTTTGATCTCAAATTCATAACTCATAAATCCATTAAATTTCAAGCCATCACCAACCAACAGATTAAGGTTTCTTCACCTGAATGATTTCCCACACTAGACATATTTGTTGACAAAAACTTGCTCATAAGCCATGAGCTTATATGGGATATGTATTTTGCTAGATCAAGGTGTCAAACTAGTTTTGAAGCAAGTGTAGTGTTGATCTCACCTGAAGGAATAATAGTTCCCCTATCCTTTTGATTAGATTTTCATTATAATAATAATAGCATTGAATACAAAGCCCTTATTACTGGCTTTTGTGCCGCCATTGTCGATGAAGTTACACATATCTGTATTCATGGAGATTTTGAACTTCTTGTGAATAAAATCACATGATCATATCGAGCTAAGCAGTCTAAGTTATCACAATATAGATATCTTGCTATATCCCTTATTAAACATTTCTCCTCTTATACTATAGACAATATACCTAGGGGAGAGAATCATCACAGAGATGTAATGGCAAGAGCAACTTCCCTTGTACTCCTTGATTATAGTGTAGATGAGTATCACTTTGTGGTACAAGACTTTCTTTCTCCCATAGTTTCTAATCAGCATGAGCTCGATGGTCTCATGTTTTCTCACATCTACAATCATCTAAAATGGAGAAGTTTTCTTGATGATGCTAATAAGAATACTCATATTAGAATCCATAAATTTTTGGCTCACTATATTTGTCTCTCCAAAATTAGCTATTGTAGGTCTTATAATCATCTTCTACTTCAATGTTTGACTAAAGAAAATATACCTATTTCCCTTCAAGAAGCCCAAATAGGGTCCAGAGGTGGTCACTTTAATGGTAAATATTTAGTCCACAAACTAATTCATATGGGATACTACTAGCAAGCAATGGAGCAATATTCCTTTTCTTTTGTCAAGAAATGCCCTCAATGTCAACAACATAGTAATCTTATAATTCAATCTCCCACATAGGAACTTCAAGTTCAAGCTTCTCCTTGTCCATTTTGAAATTGGGGGTTAGATATTATTTGCAAGATATCTCCTCCTTCTAAAGGACATATGTTCATCATTAGAGCTACAAACTATTTCACAAAGTGGGTCAAAGTTATACCATTAAGGTCCACTATTGCAGAGACGATCTATATTTTTCTTCTTAATAATATCATTTCTCATTATGGATTGCCTTCTACTATTATTTACAAGAATGACACATCATTAAATAACAAATAAGTGAAGTAATGTCTTAATAAATTTCATATTCAACATCAGTTTTCTACACCCTATTATCCTCCATCCAATGGTCAAGTTGAAGCATCAAATAAAATTGTTGAATAGATCCTACATAAGACAGTTAACAAGCACACTAAGGATTGGCATACTCAATTGGTATACACATTGTAGGCCTATTGCACAAGTGTTTGTATGGATACAAGAACAATGCCCTATAACCTTGTATACAGTGTTGTAGTGTCGTAAATTATACACCCTTGCTAGGGTGGTACAATTTCACACTTAGGTTAGCACCCACCTTAGTGTGTCTTGCATCTTGAATTTATAATTCCCCTTTAAGAATTTAATTAATTAATTTAATTAAATCTAAGTTCATGTCTCATCACTTTACATATTATAAAGCTGGGCCCTTTACCCTAAGTGTGCCCCTTTTCATCTTATTCCTCCAATGAATCATTTAATCATAAACCCTAATTATGTCTTATTTTGACCGTTTAGGCCTAATTTCGCATATCAAAACATCTCAAAATCATCTGTAACTTTGGGATGCGCTCTAATATCATCATATCTAATGGCCCTAAAAATTTGATGAAAATTTGGTCGGACCATGGCGGGAATGCACATGGTCTGCGAATTTTTCCTTGAAATTTTGGGAGCACAATCCTATGATATAATAATGCTTAACCCTAAAATATCAGAAGGAAATTTAAATCCTAGGTCAACCTAAACATGAAATTAAGATCTAAGGATTCATAATTAAGAGCTCTATTTCTTCATTTCAAGGGGTCTTCTTCTAAGAATCTAAGAGCAGGTTTTTGGAGCATTAGAACCTTATTTGCAGCAAAAGAGTAGATCTTTGAAGTCTTTAAAAAAATTAAAAATCCATCCATCACAATTCATCAAGAGTCATTTTATCAATTGGGGGCTTTTGAAGATGTAGAAGAACAATAGGAGATCACCGACTTACGATTGGCTTGCACCTCTCCCTTGGGGTCGGGTATGGTTTCATGTTGTTTTCATATCTTTGCATAAGCTTCATTTTGATTCAAATTCATACTTTGGATCACTTTGCATTGTGGATTTAGAGCATTTACTTTATCAATTATAAGCATTTAGGGTTTACTCTTTAGGGTTGCTCTAGGTTATTTACTTTCATTCTTGGGATCTTGCACATACATAAGGTTCCTGCACACACATTTTCAGTACATTATCAGCTATTCATGGAGGTGGAAATCACCAACACAGGGGTTTGACTAAGGCAAAAAAGTATATAGCCACCCCAAACCCTCTTTTTTAGCTTCAGGTCCAGGTTCAGATATGAGCATCGCTGGAAGTTTCAGGGTCGGAAGAGCACATAGGGACAATTATGGGTTACAAATCTTGGAAAAAACCTCAAGGACAGGGGCGTGGAGCCCTATTCTTTCCCAGGATAGTGGCATGTCACCATGGTCCTACCCTCTATCAGCAAGATCTGGCAGAACAACACTTTGGAGGCTCCAGAATCTCTCCTATCAGTTGCAGCTCCAGAATTGCAAAATTAGGATAGTAGCATGGCACCCTAGTCCCAGACATTTCTACTCATATTTTAGACATAGGTGCACCTTTGATTTTTCCTTCTGATCTAGACTTTGCAAGAATGTATCAGTTGTTCTTTGATCTGCATTCTCATAGTAGGGTTTGTTTGCTTACTTGCTTTCTAGGTTAGATTGCATTTTGCATCATTCCTCTCTCTCATTTACAGAAAAGGAATAGAAAACCTAAGAGGTAATCCATGGCTCTCTATTTCTCATAAGAATTAGTCAATCTGTGTTACCTCCCTAGTCTCTTTCATATTCCATGAGTGTGTATGAGAGTGGGATTAGGGTTTACATACTTAGTCTCACTTTTTCCCCTACACATCTTTGGTAAACCCGACGTGAATCCAATTTCATTTTCATTGCATTGAATTGTTATATCTAGATCTATTTTATTTCATTTTATTTCAAAATATTAAAAAAAAAAGATAGGTTTCTTTCATTTTCCTTGCATTGTGTGTTTGAGTTTCATGCAATTTTAATTTCAAAATGTCATATTTCTATTTGCAAAATGTTCATGCTTTTGATGATGTATACAATTTTTTTGATTATGAAATTAATAAGGATGAATTAAATGAATCTCTAGATGATTTTTCTAACCCTAAGCTTTCTAAACCCTCATTTTGTCAAAAATTAATCAACTTTGTTACTATGCCATTTTGTGGTGATGAGAAAGATAAGTTGAATGATCCCTCTCATGGGTACATTACTATCAACTCCTCCACTAGATATAGCAACATGATTGACTCTCATGATTTCCTCTATGATTTTATGTCTCCTTTTTATTCCAAATAAAAGCCTTTCAATAACTATGACCATGCTTTATTGGATGATGCCCTTGATGACTTCATGTCTTTGCCTAAACTTTCAAACAAGAATAATGCATCTAAAAGGTTAATCAATATGATCAATGTGAATGAACATAGAAAACCTCTTTTTATTGTCCAAGGTGCTTGTCCTTCTCCAACTTCACCTCCTCCTAATCAACCTCTTTTCATGGTTCAAGGTGGATATAGTCATGATTCCTTTAGCACTCCAAACAAGCCTATCATTACGGTTCAAGCAAGGAATCACACTAAGAGTCCTTATAGCTATGCTAGACAAATAACTAAGGAGAGTTATAATACAGTTGCCCATACCTATAACATGAGAAAAAATAGGCAACCTAACCCTCCTCTGGTTATTTTGACTCCTCTACGTTATCCTCAACCCACTCTTCCTCAATTACCTCACATTTCACAAACCCTTGGTAAGTAATATGATCTTGTCAAACAACTTAAAGCTACTCTTGCCAAGATATCCCTTTGGGATTTGCTTCAAACTTCCTTCACTCATCATGGAATTCTACAAGATGCCTTGAAAACATTGAATGTCCCACCCATAGTGACATCCAATAATATGGCTTCCTTGATTCACTCTATTACAGCACCTAAGGCTCATATTGTGTTTACACAAGATGAGCTGCCCTCTAGTGAATTTCAACAACAATATGATCCCTTAATGATTATGGTTATTATAAATGACTACGATAAGATAAACATTAGTGGACAATGGTTCTGGCCTTAATGTTTGTAGCATTAACTTGTTGCATAAGATCATTGTTGATACATTTATTATTAAGCCCAATTCTCTCACCATCTGTGGCTTCGATAATGTTGCTAAATCTTCATTAGGTATCATCACCTTGCCTATTAAGCTAGGTCTTGTTACTTTACCTACACCTATCCATGTCATGTCTAGAGAGTTGACATACAACTTGTTTCTAGGGAGACCTTGGATTCATAGCATGCAAGTTGTTCCCTCTACATTGCATAGGCAAATCAAGTTCATTCACAACAACACAACATACACCTTATTAGGTGACACAAGATTTCAGGCATTTTTACAAACATCAAGTTCTAAATCCTCTTCAATCAATTCTTCCCCAACTATCTTAGATCATTCCTCTAAAGTTCCCTTGGAAAACAACTTTCGTGATATGACATTTGGGCTTGGTTATGATCCTTTCAAGCGTACTAAAGCCTCTAAGACACCATCTATTAGTGTTAATGTCATTTCTGCTTCTCTCTCACTAAAATGTCTAGAATATATTAACTGTGACCCTTCTTGTGTCTTCACTTTGGATGTCTTTTCAACTGATGATTCCTTAGCTAAATTCTTGGGAGCTTATGACAACCTTCCTCGTTATCACCATAATCGCGGTTTCCCCTATTGTCTAAATGCGAAAGCTTACTTTGGGAAAGAAAGAAATAACAATGAGATAGTTAAAGAATTTCCTCATTAAAGATTCTCCTCAACAAAGAAATCTCCTAATAAATGACACCATTGATATCAAGATGGATCCTTGTGTTGAAGATAAAATCATCAAGATAGGGAAATGTCTTGACGAAGAAGAGAAAAAATAGTATGTTGAGTTGTTACATGAATTCCCTGAGATCATTTCTTGGATATATTCTAACATGCCTAGCGTAGATCCTAAGATTGTGACTCATAACATTGTCCTAATTCCTGATGTTAAACCTGTGAAGCAAAAGATTTGAAAGATTCACCCTAAAGTGGCATTACTTGTTAAAGCTGAAATTAAAAAATTGTTGGATGTTGGATTCATTTGTCCTATCCATTATTCCCCATGGATTTCAAACATTGTGACTGTGGCTAAACCTAAAAAACAAGATTAGGATGTGTATTGATTTTCGTGATTTAAACAAGGCCTTTTTAAAGGATGACTTCCCTCTCCCGAATATCGATATGATAGTGGATTCAGTAGCGAGGCATGCTTTATTATCCTTTATGGATGGTTTCTCAAGATATAATCAAATCTTCATTAATCCTCAAGATCAATATAAAACTTCTTTCACCACCCCTTGGGGTATGTTTTGTTGGATTGTGATGCCTTTTGGATTGAAAAATGTAGGCGCGACCTATCAGCATGCTATGACTCTCATCTTCCATGACTATATGTATAAAACCTTAGAAGAGTACGTTGATGACATCTTAACCAAATTCGTTCTTCATAAATATCATGCTAAGATCCTTCGTCAAATATTTGAGAGAATTCGTAAGTATAACATGTGTTTGAATCCCCGAAAATGTGTTTTGGTGTGGATAGTGGAAAACTATTAGGATTCATAGTTTCACATCGTGGTATTGAGGTGGATACGAAGAAGATAGATGCTATTGTTAACATGTCACCTCCTAAGAATTTTTCCCAACTAAAACATTTGCAAGGAAAGATCCAAGCTATTCGTAGGTTCATTTATCAACTTGTGGATCATACCTTTCCCTTCACACAATTTCTTAAAAAGAATATCACTTTCTAATGGAATGAGGATTGTTGTCAAGCATTTGAAGACCTAAAGACCTATTTGGCCAATCCTCCTTCTATTCAACCTCTTGATCCTAGTAAGCCTTTTCTTCTATACATCGTTGCTTCCCCTCAAGCTCTTGCAGCCTTATTGGCACAATGTGATAAGGATGGTAGAGAATGCCCGGTTTATTACATAAGCCGCACTCTACTTGATTACGAAGTCTAATATTCTGTGATAGAAAGACAGTTCCTTGCTTTAGTCTTTGCAACTCAAAAGTTTAGGCATTATCTCTTGAATGTTGAGATCCATGTTATCATTAAATTTGATCCTTTTAAACATCTTTTCTCCAAAACTAATCTTTCTGGATGCTTAGCTAAGTGAGTTATGATGTTGATCGAGTTTGACCTTAAGTTTATCTCACAAAAGGTAATAAAGGGTCAAGCATTGACCAACCACTTAGTTGATGCTCCTTCACCCTTCTCCCTACCTAATCCAAAGTCCTTTCTCAATGAATACATTTTTTCCATTGAGGTTGATGAGAATTGGGAATTGTACTTTGATGGCTCTAAGTGTCATACAGGATCAGGGATAGGGGTGGTTTTAATCTCTCCTAAAAAGAAGCCTACTCGTTTATCATATCATCTCAATTTCTTATGTACCGACAACATTGCGGAATATGAAGCTCTTATACCTGGAATTAAACATTCTTGGCGATGAATATAAAACATCTAAATATTTATGGAGATTTTCAACTAATCATAAGACAAGTGATATGAGTTTATCAAGCTAAGAAAGACAAACTATCACAATATAGAGATCTAGCTTTATCCTTGTTGCAAAAATTTGATTCTTATACCATGGATCCCGTTCCTCGAAAAAGATAATCGACATGCTGATGTGATGGCATGTGTTTCATCTCTGGTGTCTCTAGAGGACCCTTTGGTAGATCTTAAACTCACTATTCACAACCTTACTACCCTGGCTATTGCTAATAATCCTAGTGATGTAGCATATTATTGCATTATAAATTCTGATGTATGGTACTGGCATATCGTGAGATACTTGAGTGATGGTACCTTTCCTAACTCTGGGAATAAGAATACTAGGGCTAGGATTCGCAAATTGGCTACTAGATACATTATCCTCTCTAGTGTTCTTTATAGGAGGGGTTATAATGGTCTTCTTCTATGATTCTTAAACAAGGTTGAAGTCCCTATTGCTCTTGAAGAAGCACATTCAGGTGCTTGTGTGGGGTCATTTTGGGGGTAGATCCTTAGTTCAGAGATTTCTCTAAATGGGATATTATTGGAAAACCATGGAGAAGGATTCCTTTGCATTTGTTAAAATATGTCATCAATGTTAGCAACATAGCAATTTGATCCATGCCCCTGCCCAAGAGCTTCGATCTCAAGTAGCATCTTGGCCCTTTTCTACATGGGGTTTGGATCTTGTTGGTAAAATATATTCTCCTTCATCTCAAGGACATACTTTCATCATAACTGCCACTGATTACTTTACGAAGTGGGTGGAGGTCATTCCTCTTCTATCCACTACCACCAAAGTAATTTATCAATTCATTTTGGAAAACATCATTTCTCGATTTGGGATACTTCCACCTTAGTTTCAGATAATGGAACGTCATTCAAAAATAAGGATGTGAAGAAGTTTCTTGAGAAATATCATATTCAACATAGATTTTCTACACCTTATTATCCTCAATCAAATGGTCGTCGAGTCCTCTAATAGGATAATTGATCAAATTCTTTGAAAGACTGTAAACAAGCATGGTAAGGATTGGTACACTCAATAAACCTATGCTTTGTGGGCTTATCGCATGAGTGTACATGTTGATATAGGTTGTACTCCTTATAATCTTGTTTATGGTGTTGATGCTATTATGCCTTTGGAGTTAGAAATTCCTTCTTTGAGAGTTTCTCTTAGGGGTATAGTGGATGATGATTCCTATAGAGAGAAAAGACTTCAACAACTTGAGATGCTCAATGAATGGTGTATAAATGCCCTCGAGCATATTCAAGCTTATCATAAAACATTGCATTGAAGCTACAATAATAAGGTTATTCAGCATTCCTTCTTAGTAGAAGAATTAGTCCTTTATGAGAATCAACGTAGCGTGAATGCCTTAACTGAGGAGAAAGGAAAATTCAATCCTAATTTTCTTGGACTATACATTGTTGTCACGGTCTATGGATCAGGTTCTTACAGGATAGCAGATGTGGAAGGTACATCTCTCAAAGAACCCATAAATGCTATGCACCTTCATGGAAACTATTCCTAGTTCATTTTTTCTCTCCCTCTCTCTCTTTCTAGTCTTCTTTTTGTTCTCTTTCTATATCTTGTTCTTCAAAATTGGGTAATATGTTATCATGTATTCATTAAAGTATGCAAGATTAAATGATGTTATATTGTTTGGTCTACATTGATTCATTCTTGACAAGCAGGTTTCATTTACTTTATTGTTTGTCTTGGATGTTTTTGTTTAAATTGAATAGATTTACATTTCATATGTGCTAGCATATTATACAATTTCTTATGTGTTAATTAGAGTTATATCATGTTGTGTTTAATTATAGTTAATTAAATCACATTAGTTATATAGTTCTCAAGCTTAATACATTCTTCTTTTGCATCATCAAAGTAGCATTTGATTGAATACTTAGTTATTTAATTAAATCACACATGTATCAATTTCATCATGAAGCATTGAGAAATCAATGACATGGAAATTAAAATTAGACATACATATTCATTACTTAATATGTTACTTCTAATCTAAGAAATGCATATATATTATTTAAGCATTAAAATAAAATAGCCATGAGTGTCATCATATATACATCAATACATCAAAATCATCTCCTATCCTTAGGACTAGTAGCTGGAGGAGGGTGGCTTGATGCCCCCTCCTTATCTTGCTGTGGGGGTGGCTCCATGGGGTTGTATCATGATACGAACCGTGAGTGACTCCGTGAGCAGCTCCTATGATCCCTCTCCATCATGATCCCACGATATGTGGCTGCCTTTGTCTATGACACTGCTAGATCATGCTCTGTCTATTGTAATCTCTCTTGTAGGACCTTCATCCGAATCGGGGAGAAAAGGTCCTCGTGTCATTTTGTACTCCTTTGGGATCTGTGTGATATCTATGAGGAACTAGGAATGTGCACAGTCACAATGAGTTTTGTCATTGCATTCTAAATCAGAGAACACCACTCCTGGATGGTAGCTACAAGGAAAAGAGAATTATTTTATCAATAACATTCTATATCATCAAATCTAAAGAATGTAAGAGACATAAGCTAATCAATAATAGGACACCTTACCTGGATCTCCCTCTCACCAGTAGGGATTATGGATAGCGACCTCCTGAGACTGGGAGCCACTAGCCTCTTCATGCTCATACTATCTTTGTACAATAGGGGTGGGCCAATGGGGACTAGGATCAGGACCCCTTATAGGGTCCTTCTCCGACTACAGTGGGAGACTCGGTGGATCTAGGGCTATGGTATCCTCCCTAGAGTGATGAGGAACTACATCCTCCTCATCCTCCTCCTCATCCTCCTCCAAATCCTCCTCATCATCCTCCTCCTTGTTCTCCTCATCCTACTACTCCTCTCCGTCCTCCTCATCATCTCTATCCTAATCTCCATCTTTGATGTTAGGATCATCTTTGTCTCTACCTGCCTCCTCTCCAATGTCACTAGCCTGATCATCTGAGCTCTTGTCAGATGTATCAGATCCCTCTTCGTTGCCTGACTATCTCCATGGTCTAGGGTTCCCTCTAGGGAAGTCTACTAGGAAAATGGCTCCAGGGTATGTCCTCCCCCACCATGTGATGTACCGCCAGTGCACACTTGAACCATCTCTATAGTTTGTTGCTATGTCCTGATTTGACCCATCTGAATCTGTGATGTCGATCTCATCACTGGTAGGCCTAGGAATGGCTCCTAGCCTCGACATCATGCATGAGTGTCAGATGTACATAGGCACATTAGTAGGAAAAAATTGCTCGAACTCAAACTACCGCTGAACTTGACCGAAGTAGAAGGGAATGACTATGTGGCTATACTGCCCCTCTAGTAGATGGTTCCTCTGCATGTTAAGCATCTGTCTATGTATCCCTATCCACATGTACACCCTGAGGTAGGGTCTCCATATGACTCCACCCACTATCAATCTATCTAAGCTCAACCTCCATACAAGAGATCATTGAATCACCACTCATGGGTAAGAGGATAAGAAAATACCCTAGGCTTCTCTGGGACAAGCTCTATGGGGGCTCCACCAGGCCTAGTGCAGGTAAAATGCTCAAACATCCACACTTGTAGTAGCATGCATGTCATCAGGCTACATCCCTATCCAAACACATACTCCCTAAGGCTGTGATAGAGATGTGCAAGCACGCTCCAACCCCAAGTGTATACCCTCATATGTCTCTCCATCACTCGAATGGCATAGATGAGTCCTCCATGCATATGTGTGTCGCACCCATTAGGGCACACGACTAATGCAAGGATCACAATCATGAGTCACCTCACTAATGGAACCTCATCAATAGGGTGTAGGAGCCAGCTGACCATCATGCGGCCCCTCATCTTGCTACGTATCACTCTCCCCACAACATATACCTACTCTCTCCTCTAATCCTCCTTTGTCCAGTCGGATTGGTATCTCACACTCTCTACTCTAATGGGAAGGCATGGAATGTGGTATACATCGTCAAGGGTGATCGTCATCTCCCCCACAGGTAGTGAGAACATCGAGGTGTATGCATCCCACCTCTTCATCAATGCCATCAATATCGCAGAATGGAATCAAATGGCCAACATGGTCATCGCATCCCACAAGCCCACTGCATGTAGCAAATCCCTCTCTCCCACTGTTAGCCTTCAGATTTTCTCCCAAAGGCTCCGAAAGATGAGACCGGTGGTATGCTCGTAGATGTATGGTAGTCTCTACAAAACACAAAAAAATCTATCATCAGTAATCAATCAATCATCAATCATCATCTAATCAATGTAATCATTCTATTAGTTCTAGATTCATCAGCTGATCCTGTGTCACCGTAGGTCACCCTGAATAGGGACCAGGGTGCCCTAAGTGGACTAGGGTACCCTACTGGGACCATGGTCCCTAGGTGGGACCAAGGTGCCCAAAGGGGACCAGGGCACCCCCTTGAGACCATGGTGCCCTAGGAGGACTAGAGTGCCCTAGGATCCTTAGGTGTCCAAAGAGGGGGCCCAAGCCCGGACTTGGTGATGACATCATTATTCCTAAAAACTATGAAAGCATGAAAAAGACAAATGGAGTCAATAGAAGGTGAACTCACCTCACAGAGTGCTTAGCCGACAAGTACGGACTGGCACCAGATCTCCATCCTCGTAGGTTGCTCAAGTTGGTGTCGTAGCATGATGGCTTGTATGTGGGCTCCTCTGTAGTGAATAGTGCCAAAAAGTGAGAAAGTGACAAATGAAGGTGTCACTTTCATATTTATGTGTTATGCACTTTTTGACTTTATGTTTTTAAGTTAAAGCCCCAATTTCTGTACTTTTTCTTCAATCTATCATATCTTGAGCTAGGAAGCTCCGATTCTCGGACTATCGATGGCGTTGGAATTGTGATTTTTCCCTCTCTCTCCATGTTAGTTCCATAATATTCATGGATGAGTAATCAAGCCTTGTTGTGAACTTGTTTCATCAAAATATTTATCATAATTCATTGTGGAAAACATGATACCCTATTTCACCTCACTAATAACCAAGTCAAAACTAGGGGCATATAGCTACCTGCGAATTTCATCACCTTCCTTAGTAAGCTTTAGGTGATTTTGTGATCTAACATATGGTTTTGTAGGGTACGGTTCCTAACTGTGTACTGCAGATACTATTGGGGGCTTCGTTCGACAACTTATGGATATATCCTTTTTCAAATGATGTTTACTTTTTTGTACTTTAGCTTGCATATGCATGTAGTGTCATATGACTGCTAAAGTGGGGGCTAAATGTAGTGTCCTAAATTTTACACCCTTGGTAGGGTGGTATAATTTCACACTTAGGTTAGCACCCGCCTTAGTGTGTCTTGCATCTTGCATTTCTAATTCCTCTTTAAGTATTTAATTAATTAATTTAATTAAATCTAAGGTAATGTCTCATCACTTTACATATTATAAAGTTGGGCCCTTTACCCTAAGTGTGCCCCTTTTCATCTTATTCCTCCAATGAATCATTTAATCATAAACCCTAATTATGTCTTATTTTGACCATTTAGGCCCGATTTCGCATATCAAAACATCTCAAAATAAGCTGTAACTTTGGGATGCGCTCTAATATCATCATATCTAATGGCCTTGAAAATTTGGTGAAAAGTTGGTTGGACCGTGGCGGGAATGCACATGGTTCGCGACTTTTTCCTCGAAATTTTGGGAGCCCAATCCTATGATATAATAATTCTTAACCCCAAAATATCAGCAGTAAATTCAAATCCTAGGTCGGCCTAAACATGAAATTAAGATCTAGGGTTTCATACTTAAGAACTCTCTTTCTTCATTTGAAGGGGTCTTCTTCTAAGAATCTAAGAGCAGGTTTTTGAAGCATTAGATCCTTCTTTGCAGAAAAAGAGTAGATCTTTGAAGTCTTCAACATCATTCAACATTCATCCATCAAACATTCATCAAGTATCATTTTATCAATTGGGGGCTTTTTAAGATGTAGAAAAACAATAGGAGATCACCAACTGACGATTGGCTTGTACGTCTCCCTTGGGGTTGGGTATGGTTTCATGTTGTTTTCATATCTTTGCATAAGCTTCATTTTGATTCACATTCATGCTATAGATCACTTTGCATTGTGGATTTAGAGCATTTACTTTGACAATTATAAGAAATTAGGGTTTTCTCTTTAGGGTTGCTCTAGGTTGTTTACTTTCATTCTTAGGATCTTCCACATACACAAGGTTCTTGCACACACATTTTTAGTACATTATTAGCTATTCATGGAGGTGGAAATCACCAACCCTATATAGCTACCCCAAACCCTCTTTTTGAGATTCAAGTACAGGTTTGGATCCGAGCGTCACTGGAAGTTTCAGGGCCAAAAGAGAAGACAGGGACAATTGTGGGTTGTAGATCTTGGCAAAAACCCCAAGGATAGGGGTGTGGTGCCCTATTCCTACCCTAGATAGTGGCTTGGTGCCATGGTCCCTCCCTCTGGCAGAATAGTACTTTGCAGGCTCTAGAATCCCTCCTATCAGTTCCAGCTCCAAAATTGCAGAATCAGGACAGTGGCGTGGCACCTTGGTCCAAGACATTTTTGCTCAGATTTCAGACACAGGTGCACCTTCGATTTTTCCTTTTGATCTGTACTTTGCATCAGTGTATCAGTTGTTCTTTGATTTGCATTCTCAGATTAGGGTTTTCTTTCTTACTTTCTTTCTAGGTTAGATTGCATTTTGCATCATTCCTCTCTCTCATTTATAGAAAAGGAATAGAAAACCTACGAGGAAATCCTTGACTCTCACTTTCTCATTAGAAGTAGCCGACATGCATAACCTCCCTACGCTCTTTCATATTCCATGAGTGTGTATGCAAGTAGGATTAAGGTTTGCATACTTAGTCTCGCTTTTTCCCCTACACAAGTGCTAATGCTATCATGCCTATAGAGTTGTAAATCCCTTCCTTATGGGTTTCGATTATGATGTAGGAGCATCCCTGCTTTATAGCAATCTTGCATCAACCAAAAATATGTCCCTTTAAGTTTTTGTTTTCTATTTGCAGTTTCAACATTTATTTCTATGTCCCGAATTTGGCTCACTGGATCCCGTGGAGTTGGATTTTTCTTGAAGACCTGATCATCTTCCTTATTCACAAACCTTGGAGCATTTGGATCATTTTCTGGCAAGTTGCTGCTACTAGTTTCCATGACAATTTCCTATTGCCAGTTGATAGTTTCCTCTTATCGATTCCCTTTCGTAGCTTGCGGAGCCCTGAGTGATGATTTTGATGTTTCTTGGTGTATGGCCGACATTTTCCCATGATCTACACTTCATCCTTTGGATTTTCTCAAGGAATCTCTTGGCAGAGGCTGACCTTTTTGGTTTTGCACATTAGGTCTTGTTCTTTGGGTTTTGATCCCTTTTTGGGCTGACCGAATCCCCTTGGATCATATAAATCATTGTAATAGAGAATTATAAGGAAACAACAAAGAAGTTAGATTGAGCATAGAAGATAGATCTTAAGATTGAAGGTCTCGGTTGTGACCTATTCTGTACTTTGAGCATGTTTTAGTAGGCCTGTAAGTCAGTTTCTATAACCCAGTTATTACTGGTTGGTTGTAATCAATTTTCATGTTATAATTCAATCTATTTTGCATTGCCTCCATTATGTCTTTGTGTTTCCATTGTGCTTACTCTTGCTGGCCAGTTTGGACTAATCTCTTTAAGGTCCCTCCTAACCACTGAATGCTTCAAGTGGTATCAGAGTGAGTTTTCATTTCGGAGATTAAGATGTCCTGAGAATTTTGTTTTAGGGTGGTGGACTGTGGATCTGACCTATAGCTACGGAGGACTGGTGTAAACCATGGTGCGAAGAGGAACTAGGAACAATGGAGCATGTGGAAATGCAGACCTTGCTATGATGGAAATTTTGTGAGGAATAGTATCCCAGTTGGAAGCTGTGGAGACAGCCCATAGAAGAGGTCGACACATTGAAGAAGTAACTGAAGATGAAGGAGAAGAAACTCTGACAGAACAAGTAAACCCCTCGGTAGTTGATCCAAATGAGGAAAGGTTTTTGAGGGTTTTGAGTAGGGAGAATACTAAACCTCATTTTACCCCATCAAAATATGATGGAAAGTTGGATTCAGATGAATTGATGGATTGGATCTCAGAGATAGAGAAATATTTTAATTTTGAAAAAACTGCAAAAGAAAGGAAGATAAACAATGCCTCTACCCGGTTGAAAGGTCATGCATCTCTTTAGTGGGAACATTTCCAGGTTGATAAATAGAGAAGAGGTAAAGAGAAGATCAAGACATGGGATTGGATGATTGCTAAGTTGAAATCAAAATTTATGCCAACTGATTATCAAGTGAATCTGTTGCAAAAGTTATAGAATTTGAGATAGAAGGAATCTAGTGTGAAAGAGTACACTGAAGCATTTTACAAGTTGAATATCAAATCCAGACATGTTGATGATGATGTTGAACAAATTGTAAGATATTTGAATGGATTGTGGGTGTCTATACAAGATGGACTCAGTTTGATCAAATTACAAAGTGTTGAATAAGCTTACCAATATGCCCTAAAGGCAGAAGAAAAGCTAAACAAAAGACATGAGGAAAGGCAGAGAGGCAGAGGTGCAAGATTTTCTGGAGGAAGAGGATATACCAAAGGTAGAGGAACTTGTACAGATCAGAACAAGGACAAGGAAATAAGTAAAGAAGGTAATTCATACCGTAAAGATGATGGAAATTTCTACCGGAAGAGAGAACTGGATGGCTACCGAAATGAGAATTTTGGAAGACAAGACAAGAGAACATTTAGAGCAACTTGGTTTAAGTGTGGAGGGGAAGGACATCGTGCTTTCGAGTGTAAGAAGACAAAGAATACTAGAAGAGCAATAGTGGTGGAAGAAAACCCCACAAGATCAAACAATAAACCAGAAGATGGAGAACTGTTGATGATGAGGAGAGCTTTGTGTCATATCGGGAGAGATGAAGAGCCCTTGCAGAGGAAGAATTTGTTCAAGACCAAATGTAAGGTATTTGGTAAGTGTTGTAAAATTGTTATTGATAGTGGTAGTTTAGATAATCTTGTTTCATAAGAGATGGTGAATAAGTTGATTTTGGAGAGATTGAAACACCTCAAACCTTATCAGATAGCATGGATTTAGGATGAACATGAGTTGTTAGTAAGTGAGCAATGTTTGGTGAAATTAAAAATTGGGAATTATCATGATGAAGTCTTGTGTGATATTATGCCTATGGATATTTGTCATCTTTTGTTGGGTAGACCTTCGAAGTTTGAAAGATAGGCAATACATGATGGGAGGAAGAATACATACACTATTGTGGCCAATGGGATGAAGCAAACCTTGTTTCCCTTGGAGGAACCTTAAAAGAATGAAGTCTATACAAATGCTAGAATCTATTTGGTAGATGGAAGGAAATTCCTGGATCGATTGAGACATGAGAATGTGTTCTTTGCCTTAATCCCTAGGAAGACTGAGAATCTGGAGCATGAAGAGGAACACTCAGAAGAGATAAAATATTTGTTGACAGAATACAAAGACATCAGTTTAGATAATGTACCTGATGGATTGCCACCTCTGAGAAGTATCAGTCATTCCATGGACCTGGTTCCCAGAGGTAGTTTTCCTAACAAAGCTACATATTGGATGACATAGATAGAGAATGAAGAACTGAATAGACAAGTGTAGGAATTGTTGAAGAAAGGTTTGATCAGAGAAAGTTTGAGCCCTTGTGCAGTACCAACAGTATTAGCACCTAAGAATAATGAAAAGTGGAGAATGTGTATCGATTCTAGAGCAATAAACAAAATCACAGTGAAATATTGGTTTCCTTTGCCTAGGATGGATGACATAATGGAATGTTTCAGCAGAGCCAAATACTTTACATAGATAGATTTGAAGAGTGGATATCATTAGATTAGGATCAGAGAAGGAGATGAGTGGAAGACAACAATCAAGACAAATGAAGGACTACATGAATGGTTGGTGATACCTTTTGGGTAAACTAATGCACCAAGTACTTTCACGAGGCTAATGAATGAGGTATTGAAGAAATTATTGGGTAAGTTTGTTATTGTATATTTGGATGACATTTTGATTTTCAGTAAGACAAAAGAGGAGCATTTCTTGCATTTGAGACAAGTTTTGCAAAGGTTGAGAGAAAAAAAGTTGTTGATTAATATTAAGAAGTGTACTTTCATGAAGGATGAGTTAGTCTATTTAGGATTTGTGATATCTGAGGATGGTTTGAAGATGGACCCTAAGAAAGTAAAAGCAATTGTTGAGTGCCCTACACCAGAAAGCATTGCAGAGGTAAGATCATTTTATGGATTAGCTAGTTTCTACCAGAAGTTCATTAGAAATTTCAGTTCAGTTTGTAACCCTATGAATGAGACCATGAGGGGAGATCGGAAGGAATTCAAGTGGACCACCAAAGAAAACAAAAGTTTTGAACTGTTGAAGCAGAAAGTGACTGAGCAGCCTGTGTTAGCTTTACCAAATTTTAATAAAGTATTTCAAGTGGATTGTGATGCAACTGGAACAACAATAGGAGCATTCTTGAGTTAGGAAGGGAGAGCAGTAGCTTATTTCAATGAGAAATTGAATGATGTCCAAAGGAGATATTCAATGTATGATTAGGAGTTTTATGCCATAGTTCAAGCCTTGAAGAAGTGGAGACATTACCTGGTTCCTAAGGAGTTTGTGTTATATATGAATCATCAAGCCATGCAGTATTTGAACCGTTAGAGTAAGTTGAATGAAAGACATATGAGAAGGGTATATTTTTTATAGAGTTACACCTTTGTGTTAAGGCAAAGAAGTGGGAAATCTAACAAAGTAGCTGATGCATTGAGTAGGAGAAGGAATTTGCTGACATAGATGAGAGTGATAGTATTATGATTTAAGGAATTGAAGACTTTGTATGATGATGACCCAGATTTTGAAGAACCTTGGAGAGCATGTAGAGAACCGGTTACGGTAGATAGAAGCAAGTCGTTGGATTACTTCATTCGGGATGGGATTTTATTCAAAGGAGTTCAGTTTTGCATACCTAAGAATTCTATGAGGGAGAATCTGATAAAGGAGAAGCATAGTGGAGGATTAACCAAACATTTTTGTATTGACAAAACAGTAGCATTAGTGAGTGAGCATTACTTTTGGCCCCATATTCATAAGGATGTTAGGAAATATGTGCAAAGTTGTAGATTTTGTCAAGTTGCAAAGGGTAGTAGTTTGAATGTGGGATTGTATAAACCTTTGACAGTACTGGTAAGACCTTGGGAGGATATAAGCATGGATTTCATACCTGGATTGCCTAAAACACTGAGAGGAAATGATTCTATATTTGTGGTAGTGGATAGATTCTTGAAGATGGCTCATTTCATACCTTGTAAGAAGATATCAGCTACATTACATGTAGCAGACCTATTTTTCAAGGAAGTAGTAAGATTGCATGGATTACCTAAGAGCATAGTTTCAGACAGAGACACTAAGTTTGTTGGCTATTTTTGGAGAACACTTTGGAAGAAGATGAAAATAGATTTGAAGTTCAGTTCTACTTTTCATCCACAGACTGATGGACAGATAGAAGTAGTTAACCGGAGCTTGGGAAATTTGTTGAGATGTTTAGTTGGACATAAAACTATAAGTTGGGATTTGATCTTTGCACAAGCAGAGTTTGCCTACAATAATTTACTAAACAAGAGTACTGGAAGAACACCTTTTGAGATTGTTATCGGAGTGCATCCTAGAGGTATATTAGAATTAAAGGATATTAGCAATGAAGACCGGAGAAGTTCAGAAGTGGAAGAATTTGCAGATCACATGAAGGACTTACATATTCAAGTTAAGAAACATTTGGAGGACATGAATAGAAAGTATAAGGAGAAGGTAGATGAGAAGAGGAGACATAAGGAATTTGAAGTTGGCAATGAAGTGATGGTGTATCTATGAAAAGAAAGGTTCCCGGTTGGAACTTATAACAAATTGTAGATGAAAAAGTTTGAACCTTGTAGGATTTTGAGGAAGTTCAGTTCTGGGAATGCATATGAAGTGGAGTTACTGGATAGTTTGAGTATACCACCTGTGTTTAACATTGCACATCTTCATGAGTATCATGAACTAGAATTCAATGAGGACAGTATTGCAAACTTAGAGAAATAGTTTCCCCAAAAGGAACTAGATCAGATTGAATAAATTTTGGACAGTAGGATTGGGCGTAGTACCCGAAGCAGTCAGTATAAAGAGTATCTTGTGAAGTGGAAGGAAAAACCAGTTGAATATTCATCTTGGATTTCTTAGGTAGGTGTAGACTGTCTTGTTTTTCCTCTGACCCTAGAAAAGTGAGAGACTCACTTTTTCAATAACCCCAGACGTCTGATGCAGGAGCATCCTCAGTTCATAGCAATCTTGCATCAACCAAAAATATTTCCTTTTCTGCTTTTGCTTTCTATTTGCAGTTTCAACATTTCTTTCTGTGTCCCAGATTTGGCTCACCAGATCCTGTGGAGTTAGATTTTGCTTGAAGAACTGATCATCTTCCTTATTCCCAAACCATGGAGCATTTGGATCATTTTTCAGCAAGTTATCGCTACTGGTTTTCGTGCCAATTTCTTGTTGTTGGTTGACAATTTCCTATTACCGATTATCTGGACCTATTTGCATTTATGATCTATCAAATCCCTTACATAGCTTGCAGAGCCCTGAGTATTGATTTTTATGTTTCTTGTCATGTGTTCAACCTTTTCCCATGATCTACTTTTCACCCTTTTTATTTTTTGGATGAATCTCTTGGCGGAGGCCAACCTTGTTGGTTTTGCACGTTAGGTCTTGTTCTTCAAGTTTTGATCCCTTTTTGGGTCAACCGGGTCCCCTTGGATCATATAAATCATTGTAATGGAGCATTAGAAGGCAACAATGAAGAAGTTAGGCTGAGCGTAGAAGATAGATCTTAAGATTGAATGTCCCAGTTGTGACCTATTTTGTACTTTGAGCATGTTTTAGTAGGCATGTGAGCCAGTTTCTGTAACCCGGTTATTACCAGTTGGATGTAATCAATTTTCATGTTATAATTCAAAAAAATTTTACATTGCCTCCATCATGTCTTTGTGTTTTCATTGTGTTTACTCTTGCTGACTGGTCTAGACTGATCTCTTTGGGGTCCCTCCTAACCGGTGACTGCTTCAGATTATAACTCTTATCATGCTCTTCATCTCAACCATCTTGATTTTCTTTATGAGTGCCAATTAAAGGCCCTCCAACATATTCAAGCCTATTAAAGTCTTTATCTAAGCAATATGACCAAAATTTTCTTTCTCAAACTTTCAAAGTAGGTGACCTCATTCTCGATAAGAATCAGGGAAATGTGAATGTGCTATTAGACCAAAAGGGGAATTCCAACCCTAATTGGTTAGTTCCTTACATAGTCACCTTTGTCTATGGTTTTAGTGCTTACAATATATCTAAAATGGATGGCCCACCACTTAAAGAACCTATAAATACCATACACTTACAATGATATTATGCATAAAATTCCTTATGTGTGAAGTGCTTGATACTTAGCTCTCTAAGACCATCTTGTTATGGAATTTCTTCAATAACACGTTCTTTTATGTTATGTGTTATGATGTGTCTATGTGTGTTCAACTTTATTGATTGGGTGTTGGGCATATGTATGCATTATATTTCTATGCATCTATCTACATCATCACACCATATTAGATCATCATGATATTTAATCTAGCATGTGTATAACATATATAAAATGTATGTATGTATGTATGTATGTATGTATGTATGTATATTATCTCAATGCACATGTGTTAGATTGCTACCAAAAACATGTGATGTCACGATACCTATATATGAATACACCAATGTATATATCTCAAAACAATGTTATACATCATCTATATCTCTACCAAAATGTATCTTCACCACAGAAGTATGAGTTCATGATCCCTCGAGAGCATGAGTCCCTGAACCTACTAGTGCTAGGGGATCTTGATCCTAGCATGATGAATGGTGCATGGAGACTGGCTGGGATCTAGTCAATGAGGCACTCCTGTTATGTAGTCCTCTTATCTCTCCTCTCATATCTTTGATGGTCTCCCTTTAGGCTACCACCTTCTCTTTGAAGGCATCCAACTCTCTCGTCAACTCTCACACTCGGGGTGGTCAAGATCACTAATAGCCCCACTTCGATTAATGTCAACCTACCTTTGAAGATTTTGGACCTCACTCTACAGTGCCTCACATGCCCTCTTGGTACTCTCACCCTCCATCATAGAAAGGTCTCTCTCCTAAAGAATAGTGTGGAACTCAGCAGTGGCCTCGTCTCTCTACCCCATCATAGTGTCAAGTTGTGTCGCCTACTACACCACCTCAACCTAAGACTCCTTAAATGTTGTTTAGAGACATGCTACAATCTTGATTAATTAAACATGTATCTTGTTTGACTGGTGTGGCCCCTAGGAATTGAGGACTGGTCCTTACAACTAGATGTCCATAACAATGTCTGCAAGTGCCTAATAAATGAAGCTTAGTCATTGTGCGACTCCCTCTACTATCATAAATGAGATCAGTATCAATATCTATATCATCTACATCAAATAGCAACTTTATGTTATGCATAAAATCACAAATCATACCTAGATCATCCCTCTACCAATCAAGATCTGTTGGAGGAACCCTGCTACAAAATTCCCCTGGATCCTAAGGATAGCCCTCAAGGCTGGTGATGGGATGGTTTCCATAGGACTACCCACACATTATTGTTGTCTAGGCTTCTCCCCCTCTCCTCTCACTAGCTCTTGCTATTAATGCTCCTCATCTCCTCATAAAGTTTTTGCATATCCCACCAATGCATCTATGAGGAAGATGAGAGCAAGGCCCTCCATGCTACACTAATCAACAAAGCCCTCTATGATGCCAAAATCATCTATCTCCAACTACAAGGGCATCATCATCATCACTCTTAGTTGGGTTGTCCCGAGCATCTCCTACTATAGGTCATGGGAGGTCTTCTAGTTGTGTCATACTCCTTGTTGACCACAAGTATGTTGGAACGAGAGGTTGAATTGTTTACAATTGCCTAAATTGATGCATGTGTCACATCTAGTAGTAGCCAACAATGATATCATGCTACCACCCAACGAGGAAGCCATCATGTTGTATACTGGTCAATTATGTTCAGTTTGTCACCCATGCTACCATGCCTCAGTATGGCTATCATATATCATATTTGATCCTAAGGCAATCAATGGAAACTTTGTAATACATTAGGTCTCTCATCCTCAACTCACCTCATCCTAGTGGATATGCATGTTCTCATGACATGTCTCCTAGAATCGAGAAAGGAAAATCAATTGGCCTCATGTAGGTGATATGCTCAAATATCTAGATTTTAAGTAGTGTGCATGTTGTAATGTTGTGGTACTCATGATAGACGTACCTACTTAGATCATGATAAAGGTGTGCAAGCATGTTGCGCCCCCACATAAATATTGTACCATCCTCCTCCATATATCTAATGTGTTGAATGAGGCTTGCTAAAAATTGGGAGCCCCATCCATCTATGGCTACCCTAAGCACCACAACTACAATCATTATTTGTCGGATCAATGGAATTGGTCTTTGGCCCTGCTCAAACACACATAGATAAATATGGCTAGTCTCATCAATGACCCAAACCATGCACCAATCTTGTCCATCCGCTAACTCTCATGTCGATCATACTAATAATGTTACCCATTGGCCTTGGATAGGTAGGTGATCAAGTAAAGTGATGGTAATATCCCCCATCAAGAGACAAAAAGACATGGTATCCATGTTCCACCTCTCCATCAAAGCTTGAAGCATGGGCGTGTGAAATTTGAACTCTGAAATCAAATATACTCACGAGTCCAACATGTTGCACTCAACTATAGTCGACTGCTATCACACAACAAGCTCAATAGATTTACATCGGTGTTCTCATAAACCTCTGGAAGACACTACATTAGCAATGCCTCTATTATTTTTCATTCTACATCAACCAAGTGAAAAATATTCTATTTTATTATCTTCATTCACTCTCCAAGATTCTTGCATGTTTAGTTCCTTGGATGCTAGTGTGTGGTGGGGATGCCAACACGATCATTCATCCAAAGAGGAACATGTGGGTCTGAGATGCACATGCAAAACAAGGATGCAAGTGTTTCCCTAATTTCTCAAATGCCTACAAAGCAGGTAAAAATTGACAAAAAGGCATAAAATGAAGCTTACCTCATCTAGCTAGTTGCCTTGCTCCATGTCAGTACACAACTCCTCGATCTTGGTGGCCTGAAACTCTCTTTTGTGAGGTATTTTTGTTGAGGCTCTATACAAATCTTAGGAAAAATCCTCATGCTCGATAGTAACAATAACCCTTCTAGCGGCCCACCTCTTGAGTATAAATTTGAATTTTCATCCAAAGTTTATTCAAAAATTTTGTGGTAGTTTTGGATCATCCTCCTTGTTTTTTCCTATCTCACTAGGGGCAAAAGATGAGGGGGAATATACCCATCCTCTATCAATTTTTTAGTTTTTGACTTGTACTAACACTCTTTAAGCATTATTCTCTCTAAAGTAGTTTATTCTATTTTTTGTGCTAATATTTTTTTATCCTTGCAGTATTAGGATTTTCACATTGGACATTGTAGTCTTTGTTGAGTGTTGGGGGCATCGTTCATGTTCGCCTAGTCGATATTTGCAGCCTCTGCAATATCCTTTTTCATAAGGTAATTAATGCATTTAATGCACTACATGAGTTTAATGAATTTATCTTTCTGAGCTATTTTAGTGCATCTAATCTCTCGAGCCAATCAATTCACTAAAGTGGGGAAAATGTAGTGTCATAAATTACACCCATTGCATTTGTGACACTTTCACATTAAGCCTCAAGTGTGCATTTATGACAAAGATCATGATCAGAAATTCATCATTTTGACATCATGAACTCCAAAGATGAAGTAGAACCAGTCACCCATTAACCCCATTTGAGAGTATTTTGGTTTAGATAGTAGTGTGGTGCACATATGTTTGCATGGCACACAAACATCCTAAAAGATTCTTGAATTTGAAATACCATATTTTGCATCAGGTTTTTGTTGATGCATGTCTCGATCACTCCCACGTATTCTGAGTATCAAAACCTCATTATTTTTTTATTCATTCTCTCTGACTCCTCATTTTCTCGAACACTCTAGCTCTATAATCTCTCAATCTCTTTGGCTCTCATTTGTTATAGTGAAGATCTACTAGAATTCATATTGAAAGCATTTTCCCATTATCTCAAGAGAGGGGTTTGGCTATAATGATTCTTCTTCTCTTTTATCTTATTTATCTCTACTCTTGCAATATTGCATTATCATAGTTATCAAATATTTTAATGCATCTATCATATAGTTGAATTTTGATTGATTTATCTTAGTATCTCTTGTAATATGGGTTTTCCTCCATTGAGCAAGGTCTATTTCTATTACATTATCAATTTATCTTTTATTTGATATATCTATCTATCTGGTTGTCTATGGAAGTGGAAACATTTAAATGGGGTTTTGACTGAGACAAACTTCTATATAGCCCCAACATTTTCCCCATGTCTAAGTGTGTGTAGGTGATGGAAAATTTTGAAGCATGAAGCCAATTTTGAGGATACGTTTTGATAGTTTTTTTATTCTCTAATCATATAGATGAAAATGTGACGTGTAGAAGTCCACATAGTGTGTTGGTGTCCTAAATCCAATACTATGCCCTATTGATAGTAAGACTTATTTTCTAATATAATCTATGTTTTTATAGTTGGTATGCTTTTACCACCATTGAATTGCTCATTATTTACTATTTTCTATTTCAAATGTGTAAATAATTTTCTATATCATCCTAGGGATCACTAAAGCACCAGCTTAGTGAGGTAGTGAAGCTAGGTTTGTTCCTCGGTATCAATCATCTTGAGGGTAGAAAATCCCCTCCTCTACACTAACAATTTGTGCCCACAACAAACAAAATGAAAGTTAGGGTATATTGCAACTTTTGATTGAATCCATTTGACAATTTTTTGGGCAACAAAAATACTCTTGCCACAAGAAGATGGATTTGAGTCTTCAAAATATAAGATATTTTATTGTAGAGCGGCCTCACGCGACCCCATAAATTCAAATAGATTGTTCATATGTGTCATATATTTCAATAAATGCCCCGTCAAAGTTTGAAAATTTGACATTTAAGAGAATGCATCAACATAGAGTGAACTAAAATATTTGGGTGACTTGGTGAGTGAAACAGGTGCATGCCTAGCATAAACCCAGCCTCCTAAAATGTTGGTGCTAACAATTTATGCCCATGACAAATAGAATGATAGTTAGGGTATATTGCAACTTTTGATTGAATGCATTTGATGCTTTTTGGAGAACCAAAAAATCTCTTGCCACGGGAAAAAGGATTTGAGTCTTCAAAATCCGAAAGAGGTTATTATAGAGGGGCCTCACACAACCTTGTCTCTTCAAATGAATTGTTTGTATGTGCTATATATTTTGAGAAATGTGCCATCAAAGTTTGGCAATTTTTGGCACTTGAGCCACTTAAAAGAATGTGTCAACACAATATGGACTGTAATGTTCAAATAACTTGGTGAGAAAAATGGAGGCATGCCTTGCATAAACACGACCACCCAAACATGTTGGTGGTGATGGTTTGTGTCCAAGATGAACAAAATGAAATTTCAGCTATATTACAACTTTTCGTTGACTATAAATAGAAATTTTTCATATATTCTATACAAAACAACCCTATTTCACATATGTTTAATAAGAGCCAAAAGGATATCTCAAATGGGTCTTAGATCTTTATTATCAAGTGTATGAAGGAATTTATGGTAGAAAAGGTTACAAATCATGCACATGACATTTTTTGGGGAAGTATAGGAACTCTCACCATGAGAAAATGCTTTTGAGTCTTCAAAATATAAGATAGGTTATTGTAGAGAGGTCTCAAATGACCATGTATCTTCAAATGGATTATTCATATATGTCATAGATTCTTAGAAACACTCCATCAAAGTTTGGCAGTTTTCGCGCTTAGGGCACTTAAGAGAATGTGTCACCATAGTGTTTCCTTGAACATTCAGGTGAATTGGAAAACAAATGGGGTTATTCCTAGCATAGACCCAACCTCCTCGATGTGTTGGAACTAATAGTTCATGCCCATGATGATCATAATGAAATTTACAATATTATAATTTTTGATTGAATGCATCTAATGCCTTTTGGGGCAACAGAAAAACTCTTTCCACAAGAAAATAGATTTGAGTCTTCAAAATATGAGAGGTTATTCTAGAGGGATCTCACAAGACCTTGTACATTTAAACAAATTTTTCGTATGTATCATAGATTCTTATAAATGCTTTGTCAAAGTTTGGTAGTTTTGACACTTAGGGCACTTAAGAGAATACATCGACATAGTGTGGCCTAGAATGTTCAGATGACTTGGCGAGTGAAATGGGGGCATGACTAGTATAAAATTGGCCACCCAAATGTGTTGAAATTAATGATTCATGCCCATGGTGAACATAATAAAGTTAGGGTATATTGCAACTTTTAATTAAATTCATTTGATAATATTTTGGGCAACGAAAAAACTCTTGCCATGAGCAAATAGATTTGTGTCTTTGAAAAATGAGAAACGTCATTATAGAGGGGCCTCAAATGACTATATAGATTCAAATGAATTTTTCATATGTGCAATAGATTATGAGAAACACTCCATCAAAGTTTGGCAAATTTTGACACATAGGGCATTTAAGAGAATATGCTTGCACAATATGGACTACAATGTTCAAGCAACTTGGTGAGAAAAATAGATACATGCCTAGTATAAACATCCCTACCTAGATATTTAGTGCTAAAAATTTATGCTAGGGTGAACAAAATAAAAGTTAAGTTATATTTTGACTCTTAGGTCTAATTATGTGATCTCGACCTTAAGCTAGCACAATAGTTTAACTTGTAATTTAACTAGCCAAATTTATTCAAATTTTTTATTCTTGATGCTTATAGGTGTACAAAAATGTTTGATATTGTTGAGAAGTTTGGTGGAATAATGTGTTGTCATTGATGTCAACATATTCCTCTATATGTTCCAGTGTTGCAGTCAGATTAAATGAGTTGGTTTGGCCAATGTGTTGAAGACGAGTTGTTGCAGATTAAAGTATTTTGAGATAAGTATATCTAGTTGATTTAGCTAAAGTTTTAGTGGTCCACATGGTGATTTGACTGAGTTGTGAGATCTGGTATTGTTGTTGATTTCTCAATTGTTTGTGTTGATCAGTATTTGGATTTTCTCCAAATTGCTCTGGAATTGCAATATTTTGGTTTGTGGATTTGGAAGAGTGTTTGGGATGTTCATATGTGTCATCAATTCAGATGGTTCATGATTTCAAGGTCCTTAAGTGAATCTTTTAGTTTGACAGTCAGTATAGTTGGTGTTCTTGAGGTTTGATATGATGTTGATGATGATTCTAGTAAGTGGTGATGTTGTGGTTGTTGTTGTGGTAATTCATGATGCTTGTGGATGTTTCTAGATCATGTTATATCTGTGTTTATGGTTTGTATTGATCATTGTCAATGATTTCTCTGGTATGTTCATGTTATGTGTTATTCTTGGCCAATCATTATTTTGGTCTACATGTAATGTTGTAGTGTGTGTGGTTATATTCTTGTAATTTGTGATGAGTGTTGAGTGGACCTTGCAATATAGGTTGATGATTTGTATAAATAAATGCAATAGTTGTTAGGAACCGAGAAGGACAACTGAGAGGGGGGGTGAATCAGTTGTCAACCAATTATCAATAAATTACAACCCAAAACCAATTAATCCAACTTGAAACTTAGTGTCAGTAAAACAAACTTTAATACCGGTAAAATAGATTAACTATTATATCAGTACCGGTATAACTTAATGCATGAAACAAAAAGAGAAAAAAAAATCCACAACACATGACACAGAGATTTTGACATGGAAACCCTATAAGGGGAAAAACCATGGTGGGTAAGGTTATTCACAATCAAATGATACTACTGCAGATAGTAAGTGTATACAAATGGGGTATGTACATGCAGAAAGGCCAACTACCTAGAGCTCACTACTCAATCACAAAATAGGAGTCACACTGACTACAATTGGATGGTTAAATCCAATAACAATGTACTGCTTCGGAATAGCATCTGCAATGCTAGATTCAGTACCGGTTTAAGCTCTAACCATGAGTGCCAAACACCTTCATAACCTTCCTTCAACATTCAGATAATGTCTCCATGATTCGCACAAGGATCTTCTTACTTTCACTCTTCAATATTCGCACACACTCGTAATGATGATCTTCAATAAGATCTCACAATCATTTATACAAAACCTAAGACCTTATGTTAAGGCCAAATCACTAAAGATATTACAATTAAATCAATTACAAATAACTCTTGATGCGATACAATATGTCGGCTCAATACATTTACATATTATCCAATCAATAAACCATTTCCAAAACATGTCGTGCTGATTTGGAATAGATATCATGTACTAGTCCATAACCTAGACTTATCTGTCGGTAAAGGTAAATATGTGAACTCAATTAGACCAATAAGAAAAACACCAAATCCAAACATCCAATCCATGTCTTTGACATAATGTAATGCCCCGCCAAGAACCCTAAAGGAAAACAACACTACTAGGCATTTAAAGGGTGAAATAATTTTTTATTTAAAAGATTAAGTGCATTAATTATAACATTGCACGTTTAATAACACAAGCGAAAGTCTAACACATGAATTCCTAAAGGGTTACCAATGAAGATTAATTTGTATCTAAAACAACATCATAAGGTAGTCCAATTATCCATCTAATTAGGGAGCTCAAATACATCTAATTAAATCATGTTCATAAAACTGAATTCCACATTGAAAGATCTAAGGTGATACAATATATTTCTTTCAATGAACCATTTACACATAAAAATAAAGATAACTAAAATAACATACATTCAACTAAATAAAGATTATAATATTTAATAATTACATGGCTTCCAATAGTACCAATAAAATACATAATTTACAATGCCAAGGCTACATAGTTTACTGATACAATGATCACATGGGTCTCAAATGTACAATAATCACGAACATGAGATGATACACGAATCACGAACCACATGAACACCAGCGAATCCAATCCTTGTATGAAGGTACGAACAAGGATATCCGATGGGAAGTGGCACTACCACTCGGCCATGTGATCCCAAAATGGAATCACCCCACCGTGCTAGGAGATAGTAGAAGACCCTCAAGCAAGCATAAACAAGACAAGTACAAAAGTACAACATGACTCCACAATACTCATGTGACTCAAAATCACAATACACTAGTGACCCTCAAGAGAGAGTGTCATCGCATGGCTTAAGATGGTTACTCTGGGTAGGCCTCCATAGGTCCCGGCCCCCATCCTGGTTATCTTGGTAACCTTTCCCAAACCCTCGGCTCCATCTAAGTATCATGCGGACCCTACCAACCCTTCGTGAAGACAAGGTAGTAGCTTTGCCATTCCAGACCTTCCCACTACATCTTGAGCCTATACGAGTACTCAGCCATGTGTGGGGTACAATATCTTAATTAGCATTACAACTAACCACCCCTTAATGAATTATTAGGTTATCACTTATTAACTGACTTTCAAGGGGTTATCCTGCCAACCACTTCGAGTGCAGTCCCCGCTCGAAAGCCACTCTCTCATAGGACACTAAAAAATACGATCTCTCTACGAGGACCCTACAGCGAAACTAACAACCATATCTAATCCTGACAAAATACAGGTGAAGGAAACACAAATCAATAACCCAGGATTGACCATTTGGAACAAAACACACAACAGTTCACATCAATAGGGTTACACAAACAACACCTGATCGAGAGGGTACAACAACCATTACGACATGACGACAACTCAAAAAAATAATTGCAACGCAAATAAGCTCTTACCAAAGATACCATTTACACTAAAGATCTTAATACAGACAATCTTTTTAAAACAATCAAAAGCATTAAATACTTGCAAATATCGATATTCAAGAATTATAAAAAAATACAACTATGTTGATAAAAGAAATTCAGATTCGTCATTTCTCCAGTAAGGCTAAAATTATCCACATTTAAAGAAATAAAAATAACCCCCTAACATATATTCATGATTAACTAACAAAAGAAACCCAAATATATGTATTCAATAAAATAAAATAAATTCCAATTTAAATATATATATATATATATAATAATATAATATGTTTATATGGATATATATTCATCAAATACATACCATATAACTATATATCATATTAAAATATATATATTAAAACGTAAAAACCAAATTTCCACCAATATTCACTATTTCCACATATCCCAAAATAATACTATATTATTTTTTAAAAACTATATATATATATATATATATATATATAAACATAAAATGAAAAAAAGCGAAATCATGAGTTTGTTGGTTGTGAACACAATGAACATGAGAGAGGGAAAAAGGCATATTTATGTCTTTTGGTAGCTTTGCTACCATACGGTAGAATTGCTATCGTACCTTACGGTAGCATTGCTACCATACTGCTACCATCCCCCCCAAAAATACCTTTTTTTTTTTTTTTAAGATTAAAAAACATCATTCCATCTGCCAGCACTGTGAGAAAACAGAGTATAATAAAATCTCAATAATATTTTTTCTAAAACTAATTTCTTTCAAATAAAATTTCTAGGCATACCAAATAAATGGAAGACTCCCAAACAACAGATTTTAGGCAAAATTATGAGGATAAACAAGCCATAAGGGAGAATTTTAAACCCAAATTTTCTAATTTTCTCCACACACAGGAAGAACACAAATACACTCAGGGAGAAGAAATTCCCAAAAAATTTAGTAGCTAAATTTAAAATTTTCAAAACCAAATAAAGAGAGGAAAACACCCAATATGTGATAGCAATCTAGGAAGAACGCTCTGAAATCAACCTGAATCAAATCTCCAAGCTCCAGTTCTAGTTTCCAATTTGGACTCCAAAATTTCTCCTCCTCCTCCATTCCTGTGAGCTCTCAGGCATATAAGGAGAAAAATATTTCTAACCTAAACTTTTAGGTTGAAAAGTTTTTCTCGTCCAATCACAAATTCCAAGTTAAAAATTACTTTTCTAATTTTTCCCAAAAAGGTAAATGAAAAAGTTATTTTTTTAAAATCATTTCTTTTCTCAATGGAATTTAATCAACTTTTTCTAAAAAGTTATAAAGGCAATAATTTAAACTCTATTTTCATTTTTTATTAAATCTAAAAAGGCAAAAGCATGAACTTAACTTTATTGATTTTCTACTTGATTTAAATATGATCACATTTCCAAATATAATGCAATTATCAAATTAAATTTAATAACTTCATTCAATTAACTAAATCCATTACACAGAGGCATATTAACAAATAAATTAAATACACCAACTATGAAATGACGTCATAAACGCAGCTAAATATTCTAACCCATTGAGGCACACAAATTGAGAAAAGCCACACGAAGACTCTGAAAAAGTCAAACGACCAAGACTTGAAGGCCGAACAAACGGAAAGGATGACCAACTGACGACACTCACATGAGTGCAACTGAGGGTAAAAATTAGGGTCAACAACTATCTCCTCCACTCCCATCGGACAAATAAGGTACGCTCAGACCTGTCAAGCCAGGTGGAGACGATGCCCCGTACCTACATAGTACTTGTACCTACAATGCCCTGCATCAACGAACCACACATGCATATAGAGATATATAGAATACATGACATGCACGCCGATGGAGGAGAAACATGATGTTCCTTGTCTCGCCAGAGTGAGTGAAGGAAAATCATCCCCTCGCATCCCATACACTTGCAAACACGCAACATATAAATAACACATCACATATATAAGGTAAAAGTGCCAGTCCATGACAATAATCCAAAAAAATAGCATTAATCACAAGTACTGAAATACTGTAAGAAAGCATACATCACATATCTAGTTAAAGCATGAAATAACATCGAATAAGTCTGAATAAAGTATAGCTATAATGTATCAACTAAAAAGTCAACTGCAATAAAATATAAGTCTAACAAATTCAATTGAGAAGGGGTACTACATATAACCAAATGATCTCCAGATGATAACAAGTTATCATCACTATCAGTGAACAATATAACCTGTCGGTGAAGCATATACCGGTGACTGTGCATAAGCCTCTAACCATACAATGTGTTGGTTCAACAATAAACCAATATAACCAGAGTGTGACAAAACCAATGCAACACATGATGAAGTTATCCATAATACCAACAATCTTGCCCTTTGGCATTGATGGCAACACTAGATGGAAAAACATCTAAGTGCCAAAAACAAGCTGCCAAAAACCAACAATCTCCCAAAATAGATCAATACAAAGTTTTGTGCCAAAACAGAAACCAAAACCAAAAATACATCTCTCCCCAAAGTACAAAGTTTTTCCATATATATCTCTCCCCCTTTGACATCAAAAGTAGTTAAGAATCAAAACATAACATGACATACAACTAACTACTCCCCCTGAGCAGTAGCTCTCCTTCATCAAAGCTAGAAAAAGATTTTTTTTCTGTTAGTCCCTGCCAGTTTGATGCCAACATTCATCATTCAAGTGCTAGTGGGGGAATTACCCCAAGCTGCTCTCTAAGATATTCAAATGTTTCCTTAGGCAAAGGCTTTGTAAACATATTTGCAATTTTCTCTTTAGTATTCACATAAACCAATCTCACTTCATTTGCTTCAACATTGTCTTTCAGAAAATTGTACTTAATAGAAACATGCTTTGTTTAAGAGTGAAATGTCAGATTCTTTGACATATCAATTGTTGCAGAATTATCACAATAAATAATTATTGGTTTTTTGCATTTTACCTTTATATCCTTCAATATTTTCTTGATCCATAATACTTGAGTACAATTAGTTGTTGCTGCAACATATTTTGATTTTGCTGTAGATAATGATGTACAAGTCTACTTCTTGCTTATCCATGAAATCAATCTTATGCCAAGAAAGAATGCACCGCCAGTGGTACCCTTTTTGTCATCTACATCTCCTACCCAATTTCCATCTGTATATGCACATAAATCAAAATTTTCATCCTTAGGATACCATAAACCAACATTTGTTGTGCCTTGTAGGTACCAGAAAATCCTTTTAACTGTTGATTCATGATTTTCTTTAGGATTGGTTTGAAATCTAGATACAATACACACTGCATTCATTATATCAAGTCTAGTTTGTGTCAAATACAGTAATCCTCCAATCATAGATTTGTACCTTGTTGGATTTATAGGAGATGAATCATCCTTTAATGTCAATTTATCAGTTGTAGTCATAGGAGTGCTTACCGGTTTGGAGTTTTCCATACCAAATTTCTTCAAAAGTTCCTTCAAGTACTTTGTTTGGCATATGAATATACCTTTATCTATTTGTGAAATCTGCAAACCTAGAAATTTGTTTATCTCTCTAATCATAGACATTTCAAATTCTTCCTGCATCTTGTTAGCAAAGTTTTTACATAACTCTTCTTCACCTCTAAAAATGATATCATCCACAAATACTTGAATAACCAAAATATCATCATTGGTAACTTTGTAATACAAATTGTTGTCAGCATTACCTTTTGTGTATCCAAGCTTTAAAAGATCTTTATCAAGTCTAGCATACCAAGCTCTAGGAGCTTGCTTTAATCGATATAAGGCTTTCCTTAACCTGCAAACCATATCCTTATCATCTGTCAATGAAAATCCATCAGGTTGTTCAATGTAAACTTCCTCCTCAAGATATCCATTCAAAAATGCACATTTTGCATCCATCTGATAAACTTTATAATTCTTATGAGCTACAAATGCAAGAAATATTCTAACTGCCTCAATTCTAGCTACTGGTGCAAAGGTTTCATTATAATCAATTCCTTCTTTCTGTCAATAACCTTTACAAACTAATCTTGCTTTGTTTCTGATTACTTCATCATTTTCATTAAGTTTATTTCTATATACCCATTTAGTTCCAATTACATTTTTGTCTTTAGGTCGGGGAACTTATGTCCATGTATTATTCTTTTCAATCTGTTCTAATTCATCTTCCATTGCTTTTATCCAATGTTCATCTTGGCATGCTTCAATAACAGATGCTAGTTCAACTTGAGAAATTAAACATACCTCTTCATTTGCCAATCTTACTCTAGTCATGACACCTTGATTCTTATTTCCAATTATCTAATTCTCTGAATGATTCAATCTTACATACTTGGGTTTATTCTGATTTACATTCACATGTTGTTGTTCTTCAGTCACAGTTGAGTTCTCTGATGATGCCGGTGTGACTGGATCTTCACTCTGTACCGGTGTAATTTGTGTCGGTTCATTTATAATCATTTCAACTATTGGTTCTACAGATCTTGAATCTCCTCTAAAATGTTCATCTATCTTCACATTAGTCCTCTCAATGATTTTTTGCAATCTTTTATTATAACATCTATATGCCTTGCTTCTAGTTGAATAACCAAGAAATATTCCTTCATCACTTCTAGGATCAAATTTGCCAATATACTCATCTCTTCTAAAGTATAAACCATTGTATTCACTACTTCTCTCCAATACACATGAGGTAGATTTGCTTCCATCATCATGGTTCTTGTTGCATCCATAATAGTTTTGTTCTTCCTTTTCACAACTTCATTCTAATGGAGTGTCTAGGGTGTTGATAGTTGCCTTTTGATTCCGTTCTCCTCACAGAATGCATTAAATTCTCTAGATGCAAATTCTCCTCCTTGATCTGATCTCAAACATTTGATTTTCTTTCCAGTTTCATTCTCTACCATTGCCTTGTATATCTTGAATCTTCCAAAAGATTATGATTTCTCCCTAAGAAAAGTAACCCAACATATTCTAGAATAATCATCAATTATTAGCATAGAGTATCTATCTCCCTAAATACTTCTTATTCTTGCTAGACCACATAAATCAGTATGAATTAAATCAAGAATATTATTGGATTTTTCATAAATGCTCTTAAATGTTTTTGATTAAGATAAAAATAGGTTTTGAAGGGGCCCCAAAACCCTTTTACAAAAGATCCTTACGAGAGAATAGCATTAAGAAACCAAAAGGAACATACATAAGAAAAACTAGCATAGCAACTAGAAAAAACCAGCGAAAAAGCCCCAGAAAACTAGCGACAACCAGCCAAACCAAACAAAGCACAGAAAAGGAACTATTTTATGTTTTTCAGGGCATTAGCCATGTTACTGTTAATCCCATATAGATCTTTGATATTATCCCTAAGATTAGGGATTTTCTTAGAAGATGCCACAACAGCTTTCTTCAAGCTCGCCCTAGTTCTCGTTACCGCTCCACCAGGAGTTGTTTCCCCAATCCCATTCTCGATAGCATCTTCATCAATGTCGAGGTCTACCACCATTTTGGGAGAGCTGGAGTTTTCAAGGACCTTAGAGATTTCCTCTAGGTTCTTAGTGACAGCAGTCAAGATATTCAGAATGATTCCCAACAGGTTTTTCATTGCCGCTTTACCTTCTTCCAGATAGTCAATCTGAGCTTCCATTTTCCTAGCTTTTTCTCCATGTCCTGCTTCCATTGCTTCTGATTCCTTTCATCTTCCTTGCTTTTCTCATCCAATTACTTCCCATTTTAATCCAAATTCTTGAAAAATTCATATGCCCACCTGTCAAAACCCAATCTAGCCTCGGTAAGGTTTTTGAGATTATCCAAGAATAACCCTTCTCCAGCACCCTCCTTATCCTTACTCAGACTATCCTTAGCCATTTCCTTCTCAGGTTCCTTAGACTACTCCCTCTCAGAATCCATTTCTTTTTCCTCATTAACTTTATCATCCTTCTCCACCATAGTCTGGCTGTTGACATTACCTAAGCTAGCACTGTGAGTAGGACTGTCTTGGTCGGACACATCCTCAACTTCATCTTCCTCTGCTCCCACGTCATCATCTTTCCAACTTTCCTCACCTCCAAACTCATTCATTTCCATTTCATTGCCATCTTTTTTGGTATCCTCTATGTCATTCTTGTCCTCTTGGGTTTTCATCCTAGTATCACTCTTGCTCTTTTTGCTCTGAATGACTCTTCCTTGTGTTGGTATTATGTGAACCGGTATGAAGACATAATGACATTGTGTGTTGTCATTGATGTCAATATGATGAAGAGAAGAGAACTGGTATAACACTGTGAACCGACATTTGTGCCAAAGGGAAGCAATGTGTTTGTTCAAGGTGAACCAGCATATGGTTATGGGAACCGGCACATGGAAGCTTTATATGACTACCAGTTGGTAGTCTCAACTTTAGGGTTTCCGGTTAAAGTGCTTCAAGCCTATGTGGCTCAATCAATGACTTTGTGTGATGAGTTAGCATTTTAATGAAGAACAGATCATGTTGCCACATCAGCCTTGTGTGTGTAAAGGATCTTGCATGAAGGAGATTGTTCCCATCTACCTTGGGAATGTGCGAAGCCTATAAATGGTGACAATGCGTGATGGGTTATCAGCCGCCATGAAATCGGTGGAAAACTAACGATGGAGAATGTCTTGAGATTGGATCAAGATTTTTGCATTTAATGCAATATGCTCAATGGTTAGGATTGAACCATTTGAATTCCTTAACCTAACAGGTTTAGGGTTTAAGGTTTATGCTACCGACTTATCTATTTCCTATAAGGTCGATGTTTTGTTTCTTTCTGAGGTTGTTGGCAAAAGTTGTGTGTGTATCCAAGAGAAGAGATATGTGATTCTTGCCAGACCAGAGGAGAGAAGTGATACTTACAGAGTGTAAGTGCAGAAGGTGACGAGGAGCTAAAGCGGATCTGCATTGGCATTGAGTGTTGTTACTAGATCATTGTAATACCTATTGATCTCTAACCACCTCAACAGTTGGGAAATCCCTTAACAGGGTAGCTTTAATGGGCTTGTTGTAAATCCTTTAACAAGGTGACTCAAAACCATTGAGTTCTTGAAATCCTCTAACAAGGTAACCTTTAACAGGGTTTAACCCTTAACCGGGTATTCTAGCCATCCCTTAACCAGGTGATCCCTAACAGGATCGGTTCCTAACAGAACCTATTGTATCAGTCTTTAACTGAACAAGGCTTCTAATAGATCGGACTTCTAACGAGTTCAAAATAGCTTGTGGGTATTCATCCCCACCATGGTTTTTCCCAGTTGGGTTTCCACATGAAAAATATGTGTGTTATGTGTGGTGATATTCTTGTGATGGTTTGAGTGATTTGTGTCTGAAGGTAAATCATGTTGATCTAGCTTCTTATATATCTTTTGATGATAGATTACCTGTTCATGCACTACGGTGAAATGGAAATGAAGTATTAGAATGTATGAAAAGATAAATGTCAATCGGTTTATGCTTGTCTCAGTTATTCTGGGTTTTGCTGGTTGTACTCTATTTAAGACCGGTGTTACTATTTGACTGTCGAAGCACAGTGTCTGCTGACAAACCGGTTTAGGATTGTGTTTTTTCCTATACTGATTCACCCCCCCACCCTCTCAGTACCAATTTGGTACTATCCACTCATCATTGAGTTATCAATTGGTATCAGAGCATCCTCCAGGTCCTCTGTGTTATAAGCTTAACCACTTGAGGTAAAGATCCCAGTCTAATGATGAAGAGGGAAGGTCCAAAGTTCAACAAAGATAATTTAAGTATATGGAAAGATAGAATGAAGATATACATCAGAAGCATGGGTGCTCAACACTGGAGTTATGTTGAGAATGCCTATGTTGCTCCTACCAGTACTCTCACCGATGACCAAAAGAGAGAGATGCAGGGGAATGGGCAAGTCATGGAAGCCCTAATTAGTAGTTTATCTAACATTGAGTTTATTGATGTCCAAGATAAGGTAAATATCAAAGAGGTATGGGATACTCTTGAAAATATCTATGGCGGTGATGAGCATGTAAAACAAGCTAAGGAAAAAAGCCTTAGAGGGAAGTTTGAAGACATGCGGATGGTTGAAGGTGAGACCATTCAACAGTATGGAATAAGAATCAAAACCATTGTTGGAGATATCAAGAGTGCAAGTGGTAAAATGGAAGATTCCACTGTGGTAAGCAAAGTCCTAAGATCCTTATTACCGATCTATGCAATAAGGGTTGCTGCTATTTAGGAGTTGAGATCAATAGACAAGACTAAGGTATCCCTAGACTCCATCATTGCAAAGTTGACAACCTATGAGCTAAATAGTTTTGATGGTAGTGTTCAAAAGACTGAATCAGCTTTTAAAGCTTTTGTTGTACCATCTAGAAAAGGAAAAGAAGCTAGCACTAGTGGTGAATCAAGACAGAGCAGAGAAATGGATGATGAGGAGATTCTAATGGCATTTGAAGCTCTTCTTGCTAGGAAACTTCCTAAAGGAACCGGCAAATACAGAGGTAAGCTCCCTTTGAAATGCTTTTCTTGTAACTGGATAGGACATATTGTTGTAAACTATCCTAATAGCGACAACAAGGACAAACCAGAAAGGTTCAAGAAATTCAAAGGAGGAAATTGGAGAAACTATTTTGTGGTAGTTGATGAAGGTGTCATAGATGAGGAATCAAAAGATGAAGAAAATGAAGATATTGTGTTTGTTGCTGTCAAGGAAGATGTGTTAGACAAGAAGGCTCTTGTCTCTCGGTTTGATAATTCTAATAAGTGAATTATTGACCGTGGTTGTTCTCACCATATGACTGGTGACTGGAGCAAGTTTCTATCCTTGGAAGAGTATGATGGTGGCATTGTTCGCTTTGGTAATGATGCACCATGTATGGTCAAAGGCAGAGGGTCCATCTCTCTGAATGGAAAGAGTAGTGCTGACAATGTGTATTGGGTTGATGGTCTCAAACACAACCTTCTGAGTGTTGCCCAGCTGAATGACAGTTGTCTCACTCTGGAATTCAAGAATGGAGTATTTAGAATCAAAGGAAAGAATGGTGAATTGGTGGCAACCGGCATGTAGACCAAAGGTAACCTATTTCAACTGAATGCAAATGTAAGTACATGTCTTATGGCTAAATTTGATGATAGCTGGATATGGCATAGAGACTCTACCATGTAAACTTTGATAACATTGTGAAGGCTAGTAAGATCAAGGCAGTTAGAGGGTTGCCGGTGCTAAGAAAACTGGATAATACCTTGTGCAGAGAGTGTCAATTGGGGAAAAGGTCTTCCTCAACCTTTAAAGGTAAACCTTTCACTGTTGACAATTTGCTCGATCTTGTGCATACTGATTTGTGTGGTCCTATGAAAACTAGGAGTGTGCAGGGTGATAGGTACTTCATGATTCTCACTAATGACTGCTCAAGAATGATGTGGGTCACATTCTTGAAAGATAATTCTGAAGCTTTTGTAAAGTTCAAATCTTTCAGAGCATTAGTGGAAAAGGAAAATAGTAAAAGAATCAAGTGCTTGAGAACTAATCAAGGAGGGGAATTCACTTCCAGTGAATTCAACAAGTACTATAAAGAACATGGCATCAAGAGACAACTACCTACCCCCTGGACTCCATAGTAGAATGGCCTAGCAGAGAGGAATAACCGGACTATGGTTGAAGCAGCTAGAACTATGTTGATTCAAGGAAAGGTAGCCCACACCTTTTGGAGAGAAGCAATGAGCACTGCAATCTACACAATGAACTAGGTACTCATCAAGAAAGGTAAGGATAAAACTCCTTATGAGTATTGGACTGGTAAGACACCTGTGGTTAGCTACTTTAGAGTGTTTGGTAGCAAATGTTACATCAAGAGGAGCGAACACCAGAGAAAATTTGATGCGAAATGTGATGAGGGAATATTCCTAGGGTATTCCACCAAGAGCAAAGCTCTCAAGTGTTTCAATAATAAGACTCAGAGAATTATGGAAAGCATCAATGTAAGAGTTGATGAAACCTCTGAGAAAACTAAGGAAATTGACAGTGAGCAAGCAGTAAATGAACCAGTTGTAACCTTCTAGGAACCACTTGTCAGTCAACCAAGTACCAGTAACAGTGTTCCTACACCGGTAGATGTAGATGTTGATACTGATGGAGATGAGGATGAAGAAGAAAAGCAAGAGGAATCTATCAAGACCATTCCTCAGTATGTCAAGCTGAATCATGATCCTAAGCAGATCATAGGAGATAAGGATGTAGGAATCCTTACAAGAAGAAAGGTCAAAGAAAACTCATGTATGATCTCTGAATTTGAGCCTAAATCATTCAAAGAGGCACATAAAGATGAAAACTGGATCAAGGCAATGGAAGAGGAACTTGACCAAATAGAGAAAAATGGTACATGGTCTTTGGTACCCAAACCAGAGCATAAAAATGTCATTGGTACCAAATGGGTTTTCAGAAATAAGTTGAATGAGCATGGCACAGTGATTAGAAACAAAGCCAGGCTAGTGTGCAAAGGATATGCCTAAGAAGAAGGAGAAGACTATAGAGAAACCTTTTCTCCTGTAGCCAGATTGGAAGGAGTTCGTATGCTTCTTGCATATGTAGCTTTTAAAGGATTCAAAGTATATCAAATGGATGTAAAATCTGCATTCCTAAATAGTGTACTTGAAGAGGAGGTGTATATAGAGAAACCAGATGGGTTTTCCCTATCTGAAGATAGTGACTGGTATGTAGGCTACATAAAGCCTTATATGGTATAAAGTAGGCACCTAGAGCATGGTATGAAGGCCTGCATTCCCATCTTGTGAAGATTGGCTTTGAGAGAACAAGCGCAGATAGCAATATCTACTTGAAGTCTAAAGGAGATCTGATCCTGATCTATGAGGTATTTGTTGATGACATTATCTTTGATGGAGATGACAAGATGAGTCATGAGTTTGCAGATGAGATGAAGAAAGAGTTTGAGATATCACTCATAGGGGAGATTAAGTTCTTCATTGGACTATAGATCCAGCAGATGAAAGATGGAATCTTTATCACTCAGTCCAAGTATGTCAAAGAGGTGTTGAAAACCTTTGGCATTGAAGATAGCAAATTGGTTGGTACACCGATGGTGACCGGTTGTAAATTATCCAAAGAGGATGACTCAGCATTGGTTGATGAGAAAGAATATTGATCAATGATTGGTAAATTGCATTATGTAGTGCATAGCAGACTAGATATTGCACATGCATTTGGCATTACTGCAAGGTTCCATAAAAGCCCAAGAGAATCCCACTTGGTTGCAGTCAAGTGGATTCTTAGGTATCTAAAGGGAACTGTTGATTATGGATTGTGGTATCCATATAGCAAGGATTTCAACTTGATTGTATACACAGATGCTGATTGGGCAAGTAATGTAGATGACCGGAAGAGCACAACTGGTGGTGCATTCTTTCTTGGTGGTAGACTAGTCTCATGGATGAGTAAGAAGCAGAGTTGTATCTCTCAGTCTACAGTGGAAGTAGAGTATGTTGCAGCTTTCATGAACTGCACTTAGACAATTTGGATGAAGCATGTATTGAATGGCTTCAAAGTTCCTATATCTGAACCGGTAAGTATATTTTGTGACAATACTAGTGCAATTAACATCTCCAAGAATTTGGTTTTACATTCAAGAACCAAGCACTTTGAGCTGAAGTATCATTTCTTGAGGGAAAAGGTTCAGAACAAAGAGATTGCACTGGAACATGTTTCCAGTAAGGAGTAGTTAGCAGACATATTCTCCAAGCCTCTCCCAAAGGCTACATTTATGTACTTAAGAGGTCAATTAGGGGTGTTGCCCCTTCAAGAAGTAAACTAAAGGTATATGCTCCACATTAGTCAAGTATCGCATAGTCAAATTTTTCTTCAAGATTGATGTGTTGAAGGATGCTACTCCTCAGGGGGAGTAGCATAATGGAATAGGGAAGCTTGTGCCTCCACTTTGGCATTGTTGTCAAAGGGGGAGAAGAAGAGAAGCGGAGAAGATATCTATAGAAATTGGGGGAGAAGATGTGAAGCAGAGAGATATCTTTGTATATTGCCATAAATGCCAATGGGGGAGATTGTTGGCATTATGTGAACCAGTATGAGGACATAATGACATTGTGTGTTGTCATTGATGTCAATATGATGAAGAGAAGAGAACCGATATAACACTATGAACCAGCATTTGTGCCAAAGTGAAGCGGTGTGTTTGTTCAAGGTGAACCAGCATATGGTTATGGGAACCGGCACATGGAAGCTTTGTATGACTACTAGTTGGTAGTCTCAACTTCAGGGTTTCCGGTTGAAGTGCTTCAAGTCTATGTGGCTCAACCGGTGACTCTGTGTGATGAGTTAGCATTGTAACGAAGAACAGATCATGTTGCCACATTATCCTTGTGTGCGTAAAGGATCTTGCATGAAGGAGATTATTCCCATCTACCTTGGGAATGTGCAAAGCCTGTAAATGGTGACAACGCATGATGGGTTATCAACTGCCATGAAATCGGTGGAAAATGAATGATGGAGAATGTCTTGAGATTGGATCAAGATTGTTGTATTTAATGCAATATGCTCAATGGTCAGGATTGAACCGTTTGAATTCCTTAACCTAACAAGTTTAGGGTTTAAGGTTTATGCTACCGACCTATCTGTTTCCTATAAGGTCGATGTTTTGTTTCTTTCTGAAGTTGTTGGAAAAAGTTGTGTGTGTGTATCCAAGAGAAGAGATATGTGATTCTTCCTAGACCAGAGGAGAGAAGTGATACCTATAGAGTGTAAGTGCAGAAGGTGAAGAGGAGCTAAAGCGGATCTGCATTGGCATTGAGTGTTGTTACTAGATCATTGTAATACCTGTTGATCTCTAACCACCTCAACAATTGGGAAATCCCTTAACAGGGTAGCTTTAACCAGCTTGCTGTAAATCCTTTAACAGGGTGACTCAAAACCATTGAGTTCTTGAAATCCTCTAACAAGGTAACCTTTAACAGGGTTTAACCCTTAACTGGGTATTCTAGCCATCCCTTAACCGGGTGATCCCTAATAGGATCGGTTCCTAACAGAACCTATTGTATCAGTCTTTAACCAAACAAGGCTCCTAACAGAGCGGACTTCTAAAGAGTTCAAAACAGCTTGAGGGTATTCATCCCCACCGTGGTTTTTCCCAGTTGGGTTTCCACATGAAAAATCTGTGTGTTATGTGTGGTGATATTCTTGTGATGGTTTGAGTGATTTGTTTCTGAAGGTAAATCATGTTGATCTAGCTACTTATATATCTTTTGATGATAGATTACCTATTCATGCACTAGGGTGAAATGGAAATGAAGTATTAGAATGTATGAAAAGATAAGTGTCAACCGATTTATGCTTGTCTCAACTATTCTGGGTTTTGCTGGTTGTACTATGTTTAAGACTGGTGTTACTATTTGACTGTCGAAGCATAGTGTCTGTTGACAAACCAGTTTAGGATTGTGTTTTTGCCTATACTGATTCACCCCCCCTCTCTCAGTACCAGTCAGGTACTATCCGCTCATCATTGACTTATCACCTTGCTGGGTCTGCCTTCCTCCAGCTTTCTCTTGCCTTTCCCTGGAGAAGCAGACAATCTCTTATTTTCCTGAATGGCAAGGATTTTGCAGTGCTCATAAATGAGCAGAATGAGGCCACAATGAAGCACCAAGTTTGAAGGATTCTTGTTGTGTTTGTTGAGAGACCTCGACAAAGACCTGAAGAGGTAGTAGGGCAGGGAAACCCTTTTCTCATGCTTGAAGTGGTTTAATAGCACAAAATGATATGTATGGGCCCTAGTAAAATGACCCTCCACTGTTATGTATTCCATGATAGCATTCAACACATAGCCCCAAATTTTCTTGATGTTGGAAGCATCATAATAACCCCCAATGGCTTTACCTATTTTAGCCCTCTCCTCCTTTCGCGAAAAAAGTTTAACCACATTATTGGAAACTTTAAGATCTCTAAAAAAATTGAGACCTAAGTGGGGCATACCTGTTACAGTCGCAGTGAGGCCCGCATCAAATTTGAACCTCACACCATGGATTTTAAAAGACCGTTACTCCAATTTTCAATAATTTTGGAGACTGCAAGATTAACCCTACCTTTATCATAATCAACCAACTTCTCCATAAAATTTATCAGGGACCCTTTTTTCAGCTTCGTCCATACTTTTGCCATTTCCTTCCATCTGGATATGTTATCTGGTTCCTCCCTCCTTAGATCCCCTCCCATTTTCAATTTCAAAATATCACCTCTGTTCTTCTGCAAACTCAAAGATTCCTTCTTGTTGTCTCTCAAAATTTTGAAAATGTTAGCCCACAAAGTGTGCGAAGGGTTAATATCTTTGATTACGATTCTGCCACTTTGCCAAGTAATCATAACCTTTCTATAAATGCATAAATTATGCATTTAACTATCATAATTGTGCGGTCCTTCTTTCCCTATGAATCTATCCTTTCTTAGGAGATCTTTAATACTAAAATTAATATTATCTTCCCCATGCCAAATAGTTTGAACTTCGGAATTAACACCTAGGTTCGCCAGGCCATCCACAACCAAATTTTTTTCTCTAAAGGCATGTTCAATTATGATAACTTTAAAGGTAGCAATAATTTCTCTAGCTTTGAAAATTATGTTTTCTATAGACCACAATGGCTTGGTTTCCCCCTTCAAGCACTTGATAATATTTAGTGAGTCTCCCTCCAGCCATAAGTTGTCATGATTTAGGTTCTTAGCAATAATCAAAGTATTCAGAGCTGCCGAAGCTTCAACATAATGACTAGTTTGACTACCCAAAGGTCCAGCGACAGCCACTAGGCAACTTCCAGCAAAATTCCTGGTAATGCCCCCATAACCAGCTTTACCTGGATTCCCCTTCGACGCCCCATCAAAGTTGGCCTTTATCCATCCCTAAAGTGTAAAGCACCATGCCAGACCTTCCCTACCCTTCTCCTTGCTGGATTTGGTTATAAAAAGGTTCCATCTATCATTAAAGTCTTCTTTAGCTTCTAAACCATTATCAATACCATTAAGACATTTCAATATACCTCTATATATTTTATCCACCACAACTTCAAGGTTAGCACTTTTATCCCTAAAAATCCTAATATTGCACTCCTTCCAGATGTTCCAGATAACATTAGGGAAAGTAAGTTTCCAAAGCTCCACAATCTTAGGGTTGGAATTAGGACAGTTCCATTGCTGCCAGTACTCCCCTAGAGAGTTTGGGAATACCCAACTCAACTTCCACCTACTAAAAATAATTTTCCAAATTTCCTGGCTGAAAGTACACTGGTGGAGAATATGACAAGCAGACTCTTCTTCCCTGCAACAAAGAGAACACCTATTAGGAAAAACAAATCCTCTCTTTTGAAGGTTGTCCAAAGTCAGCACCTTATTTTGGATAAAGATCCAAAAAAATATATTAACTTTAGGAATTAACTTCTTATTCCACACTTTAGCCCAAATAGGAATCTCTTCCATAACTTTGTTGTGGATAACCATAGCCAAAGACACAGAATAATTCCCATCCGAGGTCTCCCTCCAAATCAAACTATCCTCTTCATTGTCCCTCAAAATTTTAGAAGAAAGAAAAATCTCAAGAAACTTTAAACCGGGACAATGTTGGCTAAACTCAATCCAATTCCCATTTCTCCAGTAGTCTCTAACCAAACCCCCATGCTTGTTTTTGAACCAATCTTTCCAATCATTAAGGATTGGAATTTCCTCCAAAGGTTTGTCCATAAGCCATCTATCTTCCCAAAATCTTATACTTCTTCCATTCCCCAATTTCCACATTCTTCCAGCAGCAACCCAACTTTTAGCCGATTGAACTGCATTCCAAATTGTAGAACCTTCAACAATAAAAGATTTATTCAGAAATTCTTCCTCAAAAGGTTGCATATGAAGATATTTATTTTTCTAGATTAAATTTCACTCTCTTTCCTCCCCTTTCATTCTCCATATTTGTTTTTCTAATAAGGCATTATTCATAGAGCTAATATTCCTTAAACCCAACCCCCCAGAGGCCTTGGGAGAATAGATTTTGTTCCAAGCTATAAAGGGAATTCTATTCTTGTCTTCCACTCCCGACCAAAGAAACTTTTTTTGGATTCTTTCAATTGCCTCTGCAAACTTTCTAGGGATTTTAAATAGGCTGGGAGCATAAATAAGCAAGTTTTGGAGAGTATCTTTAAGAAGCCTCACCTTGCCCGCTTGACTAAGGATAGCCCCTTTCCAACCTGCCAGTTTAGAGTTGAATCTGTCAACTAGCTTAATCAATAAATTATCCGTAGGCTTAATACAAAGGGGAAGCCCCAAGTAAGTAGAGGGAAACTCAGCAATTTTACATCCAAGAATTCTTTCAATTCTTAATTGTCTTTGAATAGGGGTGTTGATGAAGAACAATGAGCTCTTATCCTAATTAATTTTTTGGCCAGAAGTAGATTCATAAATATCCATAACATTCTTCATATTTCTTGCTTCCCTAATAGTAGCTTCCCCCATGGTAATCGAATCATCAACAAACTGTTCATGAGTACAAGTAATATTGGACGAAGAAGGTTTTAGTCCTTTGAGATTACCTTCTTCTACATTTTTAATAATAAATCTGCCCAAACTTTCAGCTAAAATAGTGAGCAAGATAGGGGAGATGGGATGCCCCTATCTTAGACCTCTAGTTCTTTTGATAAAACTGGAAGGAGATCCATTAACAATAACAGCAGAGGAGGAAGTTTCCATGAATTGAGAGAAGAGCTGAATAACTTTTTCTCCAAATCCAAAGGCCTTCATAATCCTGAAAAGAAAATACCAGTTAACTCTATCATAGGCTTTAGACATATCTAACTTAAGAAAAAAGCCTTGATTTTTAGCAGTCGTTAGAGAGTGAATATTTTCATGAACTGAAATAATGGAATCCAAAATCTGTCTACCAGGGACAAAACCATTTTGCTGAGCTGAAATAATTCTAGGAAGAATATCCAGCAATCTAGAAGTGAGAACCTTAGACAAAATTTTGTAAATAGCATTACAAAGACTAATAGGTCTAAACTTATTGAGAGAGTCAGCTCCTGAGATCTTCAAAATTAGAACAATTAGAACAGATATCAGTCTCCACAATGTGCCAAAAGGATTGGAAAAAGAACATTGGAAAACCATTTGGACCAGGAGACTTATCTCCCTGAAAAGAAAACACTACCTTTTTGATTTCTTGACTAGAAGGTATCCGAGAGGTATTTGTTGTCTTCCTCAATCAAGGTGGAAGGGATAGCCGGCAAAAGGAGGTTTTGATTACCGACGTCAAGATCATCCACTTCTCCTAGGAGGTTTCTAAAATAATCCAGAGCTTCCTTTCTTATGTGATTATCATCTATTAAAATCCCCCTATTACAGGATAACCTAGAAATCCTGTTAACCGCCCTATGCTTAAGAGAAATTAAGTGAAAAAACTGGGTATTTTTATCACCCTCCTTCAAATACAAGGCTCTTTATCTTTGTCTCTAGAATGTCTCTTCATTAGAAACAATTGTGTGGTATTTAGACAACAAACCATTTTCAACAGATCTCAAATCTTTTGAAAGCCCATCCTCTTGGATTTTATCTTGGACTTATTTTATTTTAGTTTTAATTTGGGTTTTACTTTTGAAGATATCCCCACATGTCTCTTTGTTCAAAATTTTGATTTTGGCCTTTATAATATTGAGCTTTTTGACTATTCTAAATAAAGTCATTCCCTCAACCTCAAAGCTCCACCAATCAGCAACACAAACTTCTAGAGACGGATGGGATAACCACACTTTTTCAAATCTAAAAGGGAAATTTCTCTTAGCAGAAAAAGAATTGGCAATAAAAAAGATAGGGAAATGATCAGATCCAATCTTAATAATAGATGTCAAAGAACAACTATACTTAGATAACCACTCAGGAGAAATCAAGGTTCTATCTAACCTTACTTGAATAAGATCAGCTCCAGTTCTTCTATTAGTCCAGGTATAGTTGATCCCTTGGAGATCCACATCCATAAGAGCTTGATCATTGATAAAGTCCATAAGATCTTGTTTACCATCAAGCTGCAAGGGGAGGCCTCCCATCTTCTCATCCTCTTTAAGCGGTGTATTGAAATCTCCCATTATTATCCAGCTTTTATCAGCAAAATTTAATCTATCTTCTGCAAGGCTTCTCCAATATTTAAATCTCCCAGCTTTGGTGTTAGGCGCATAGACATTAGTGATAACCCAAAAAAAGTTATCCTTAATATGCTCAAGCAGCATAGAAGTCCTATTGATTTCTGAAATGATTTCCTTACCTTTAATAGTTTTTTGGTTCCAAAAAATTGTTGTTCCTCTGGAGGCACCCTCCGAGCTAGTTCCTATAACTCCATTATTTTTAAATATTCTAATCCTTTTCACTTTATCCTTACACATCTTAGTTTCCTGAACAAGGACCACATCTGGTTTATGATCTCTTATAATATTATGTAACACATCTTTCTTATGAGGGGCATTCAACCCTCTTATATTCCAAGAAATTATCTTCATACTTTAACCAAAGATAGAGTTGACTCAATGGAGCTCTGTGTTCCATCAGCACGATTCTTCCAACTTTCCTGTTCCCTTTAATTTTTTAGAGAAGGTCTCCCCCACTTTTTATTGTGATTTCCAACATCTGCATTTTTTTATTCTTGCTTCAAGTTGAGATACCTCCATTGGGTCCTTCCTTATTTGATTTTCCTTCTTTAGTACTGAGAATCCTAAGGTTTCCCTCCAAGACCACCATTTCCACACTATTAGATGCGCTTTTGCATTGAAACAACTTAGGGCTTCCATTGGTTAATAACAAAAGAGGTTCAAAATCTGAAATGTTGTAGTCCTGCGCTTCATTGAAGTCTTCCCCATTTGCTTTTGTATAAGATGAAGCAGAAGCATCATCATTCAAACTCTCCTCTACTTTATCTTGACTAACAAGCCCTCCCTTCTGGTCCTTAGAATCATGTTTTTGTGCATTTGCCTCTATCCTTTGCTCTTCTTCTTTGGTACTTTCTATTTGATTATTAGAGTAGGCACAAACAGGTTTTTCATTATTACTATTCGCATCCTTCTTCTCCTCATTTTCCAACTCAATCACTTCCATATCAGGAACACACTCTATTGGTGGGTCTTCTCTCTTATCTTTCATTTTCCATTTCTGCTTCAAACTGCTATCACTCTTGCTATTCTTACTCTTCTTAAGCAGACAAGATTTTGCCCAATGACCTGACTTTTTGCAATGAAAACAAGCAAATGGGAGCGATTCATATTCAATCACTTGGGTCCATTTCCCCAATTTAGATATAATCTTAATAGATTGGGGCATATCCATCATTTGATTAACATTAACCCAGATACAGACAAAGACCAACCTTGATTGAGCAGCAGTCATTGGATCGATTGAGAGAAGTTCTCCAAAAGAACTTGCTATCCCCTTGAAGACTTCCTCATTCCAGAACTCCAGCAGGAGGCTCAGGAGATGCGTCCACATAGGCACCAACACAAAAAAGGACTCGTCAAGAGAAAGGTTTGGAACCCATTTCTGTAAAGCCAAAGTTGACTTGCCGAACATCCATGGTCCTTCACATAGAGCTTCATTCATATCTTCTTCAGAATTAAAAGCAAAGGAAAAAAAAACCTAAGCAAAGCCTAAAACCAGCAAACCTTCCAACTAAGGTCATAGCTAATCCAGAGAAAGTTAGATCAACTAGCTTATTCGGAACAGAAATAGCGACAACCCCTTTCGCAAGATCAGATATATTTTTAACTTCCGGTAACCCTGATTTTACCAGTGGCTTCACTCCAAAAAGCGAAGACCATTTTTTTTCCTTACCTTTATCATGTGGGTCCCTGATTTTGGAATCTTTGTCTTCCACCAATTTGATTGTCTCCTTGTCCCCTTTAGTACCCTGAGATGGCTGGAAACCAGCTTGATTACCAGTTCCACCCACAAAAAGACTGCCACCCCCAAGAAATCCACCATTCCCAAATTTGAAATTTGAAATTCTAGCTCGCCGCTACGCTCCCATGCTCTCCTTATTCTGGCTTGAAAATATGAGATGGAATGCTCTTAAATGTTGTTCTAACTTGCTTTCCCATTTAACATTCCTTACATACCGGATTATGAGGTTTCACAATCTTAGGTAAATCCCTTACTGCCTTAGTTGAACTGATCTTTACAATGCAATCAAAATTCACATGACAGAGTCTTTTATGCCATAACCAACTTTCATCAATGTGTGCAATCAAACATGTCTTATCACTGGTATTCAAGTGAAAGATATTACCTTTAGTCTGATTACCAGTTGCAATCTCCAATCTAGTTCTATTCATGATTTTACATTTTCCATTCTTGAATTGTAATTGAAATCCTTTTTCCACTAACTAACCAATGCTCAAAAGATTATGCTTTAAACCTTCTACATAATAAACATTGTTAGTATTGTGCTTACCAATCAAAAGATATATTGCCTCTTCCTTTGATTAAACAAGCTTTGTCATCTTCAAATCTTACTAGACCTCCATGAATTTCCTATAAAGATAATAATTTGCTTTTATCATGAGTCATATGATGTGAGCATCCACTATCTATAATCCATTCATCCTTTTCTTCAATTTTTGTTGCCCGTGCCTACTCTACCAGTTTGACAATAGGTGTCGGTTGATCTTCTTTTATTGCAACAAAATCTCATCCACTATCTATTGGATCTTCATCTGAGTCATCTATAACACCTTCATCTGCATAGTAACATGACTTATCTCTATTTTTCTTAAATATGTATCTCTGATATTTAGGGTTAGGCTTATATGATCTTTTTGCTTCCTCCCTTAGTCTTGCATGTCTATCAGGACACCTGGAAGCCATATGACCAACTTTATTGCAATTAAAACATTTGAAAGGTGCTTTACCTTCATACTTACTTCCTGCTAGACCTTTAGGCATCTTCCTTGCAAATAATGCTTCAAGTTCTTCATTTTCTCTTCTCATATCTTCAAGTTCTTTTGCATAAAGTGCTTTCCAATTAGTTTTGTCAGATGACGACGATGATGATGATGACGATGATGATGACGATGATGATGATGATGATGATGATGATGATGCTTTGAAAGCTATATCAGTTTTGACTGTAGCAATAGGACCAAATTCTTCAAGCTTAAATGTAGAAAGTTTTTCAACCAAAGTATCTCTAGAAACTGATGTATTAGGCATTGTTCTCAACTTATTAATAGCAGTCACTTTCATTTTGTAATTCGATGGCAAAGCTCTTAAAACTTTAGACATAGTTTCATCTTCACTTAAAGATCCTCCACAACATTGTATTCCTAAAACAATTTAATTAACTCTTTCCATAAATGCAGAAATTCTTTCATCTTCTTCCATTTTTAAATTTTCATACCTAACCTGATAACATTCCAATTTTGCAATCTTGATAGTGGTATCTCCTTCATTCAATGTTTCCAGTTTATCCCAAATAGATTTAGCAGTAGATTGGTCTAATAATCCCATGATTTATTGATCTGATAATATGCTCAGAAGTGCTTCTCTTGCTTTGCAATCATTCTCCAAGTCTTTAGCCAATGTCGATGGATGAGGTTGATTCAGAGTAGGACCAACATAGCCATTCTTTGTAGCATCCCATATATCTCTTCCAATGTAGTTCAGATGTGTTTCCATTTTGATCTTCCATATACAATAGTTAGTTCCATCAAGTTTCAAATTGTCCTTCCTAAAAATATTTGTTGCCATAGGATCTCCTCAAGGTGTTAGGCTTCTACAAAAAGAGGACTTAGCTTTGATATCGATTGTTAGGAATTAAGAAGGACAACTGAGAGGGGGGGGTGAATCAGTTTTCAACCAATTATCAATAAATTACAACCCAAAACCAATTAATCCGACTTGAAACTTAGTGTCGGTAAAACAAACTTTAATACCGGTAAAATAGATTAATTGTTATATCAATACCGGTATAACTTAATGCTTGAAATAGAAAGAGAAACAACATCCACAACACGACATAGAGATTTTGACGTGGAAACCCTATAAGGGGAAAAACCATGGTGGGAAACCTTACCCATAATCAGATGATACTATTGCAGATAGTAAGTGTATACAAATGGGGTCTGCACATGCAAAAAGGCCAACCGCCTAGAGCTCACTGCTCAATCACAAAATAGGAGTCACACTGACTACAATTGGATGGTTAAATCCAATAACAATGTACTGCTTCAAAATAGCATCTACAATGCTAGATTCAGTACTGGTTTAAGCTCTGACCATGAGTGTCAAACACCTTCATAACCTTTCTTCAACCTTCAAATAATGTCTATGTGATTCGCACAAGGATCTACTTATTTTCGCTCTTCAATATTCACACACACTCATAATGATGATCTTCAATAAGATCTTACAATCATTTATACAAAACCTAAGACCTTATGTTAAGGTCGGCTCACTAAAGATATTACAATTAAATCAATTATAAATAATTCTGGATGCGATACAATATGTCGACTCAATACATTTACATGTTATCCAATCAATAAACCATTTCCAAAATGTGTCGTGCTAATCTGGAATAGATATCATGTACCTATCCATAACCTAGACTTATTTGTTAGTAAAGGCAAATATGTGAACTTGATTAGACCAATAAGAAAAACACCAAATCCAAACATTCAATCCATGCCTTTGACATAACCAAATGATCTCCAGATGATAACAAGTTATCATCACTACCGGTGAACTATATAACCTGTCGGTGAAGCACATATCGGTGACTGTGCATAAGCCTCTAACCATGCAATGTGTCAGTTCAACAATAAACCAATATAACCAGAGTGCCAAATCAACAATGTAGACCTCCAAGAAGATAAGTGTTGACATCAATGACAAAACCAATGCAACACATGCCAAAGTCATCCATAATACCAACAATAGTCATGTGAGAGGTATCATCTGTGTTGGGTGAATATTTGATCACAAACATACCAATGACAAAATATATGTTTCACACATAGCTATGATAAGACAAAGTATTTCCTCTCATCAAGGGGAGGTTCCCTATTTTAAGTTTGGGTATTACAACAACTTATGCAAAACAAAAATTCAGGTGTAAGCTTAGGGCATGCAATTCTCTTTTTTTCAAAATTAGTGTATTCTCCCTTCACTTGGTGATATTTCTTACAACTAAATAAACTTAACCACTAAATTAAACTTCTTCACAAAGATACAAAGATACTCAATATTTAGACAACCTTGTAAGCTCGAAGTCTTATGTAAGTACAACTACTTAAATCACCACTATTTCAACTTAAATCTCAACTTGTATATCAAAGTCTCCAAGATGTGATCAAAGATTCCTAAAACTACAAGTAATTTGCAGAAATACAAAGCTTCCTACACAATTACTTAATTATCAGAAGATTTCCCAAATACGTAGATAGCACAAAGTCTATTTCCACAATTAGAAAGCTCTTTCATAAACTCACAATTTCACCAAAAGATTCAAGATCATAAGGAATGATTATGAGAACTAAACATAAGAATGATTCCAATCACAATCACAATCTTTAGTCCAACACCAAGTTTGGAAACTAGTGGATTGCTATCTTTATTTCCTTGAATCAACTTTTACATTAAAAACACAAAGTCTTAATTGAGATAAAAATTTGGCAGAGTTTTGCTAAGCATAAAAAAGATAAATATGTACAAATGAGGGTCCTCTTTATATAGGAAAAGAGTGGAGAAAAATGTGGGCACAGTTGACTAATTCACCTGCATAGTCCAACTTGACTACAATTACTACATCAAATGAAAATGCAACTGCAACAAAATTTGCAATGACTAAAAATGCAACTACATGAAAAGAAAGTGTAAAAAAGGGACATTTTATTCATCTTTCTCCTCCTCGTTGATTTTTTGGAATTTCTTGAACTTGACCAAAACAAATTCCATCTCGGCTTTGTCCAGCATTGTGGTAGAACTAGTGATGGCGGGAACATGGGAAATTGCATCTTCACCTTTCATGTATTTCTTCCTTCCATTTTTTTAACATTGATGCAAGAAATTCAAAACAAACTTGTATTTCTAGAAACTTATCAAATGCATTCAATGTGAAATCTTGTTTTGTACAGTGATCTATCAAGGAAAGAAATTCTTGTATGATGGCGTCATTGGTCACAAGATTTTGATTATCATCATACAAATAACAAGGAATATCAGCTACCCTTGTTGAAATAACATCAATCTCATCATCACCTTCCTTCTTCTCCCGATCTAGCTCCATAATCATTGACCTTATTGTCATTTTCATAGTCTGCCAAAACATCTTCAAGACAATGTACATGAGTATAGCTCCCCTTAATTTTGTTCTTCATTCCATGAAAATCAAAATTATTACAAGCCTTGAACCTCCTCATGGTGTTCCATTGCATTTCTTCTTCCATATTTTTGGCCTTTGGGTTGGTCATTACTAAATATCGGCCAATGGCTTCGGGAAATTTTAAGCTAGTCTTATGAGCCTGTGACTGCTTTTCATGCACATGGATCAATTACCAACATAACTCCATGATTACAATCTTATCAGATGGATATCTTGGCAAAATGAAAGGTTCGCTTGTGAAACATCCTATGCAGATGTAAGTGAATGTAGGAAATTGGAGAAAGACAACCAAAATGAGAAACCCTATTGTATGCTGCTTCTAAAAGTCTATTCTTTTGTAAGTCCTTATCAAACATACATTTTCATACAGCAATGAAGGCATCATTGACCCTTTTGAAATGACTTCCCTGATTCTTGATTGTGAGCTGATCATAATAGTTCCAAACATGAACTAACCTCCTGTCAGCTTTTGTAGACAAACCTGGATATTGCCTCATAGAGGCGGCTGCATACACAAGTTATGAGGTCATATAGAACTTCAACATTGTTTTGACCTCTTTCAGTTGTGCACAAAGTGCATCACTAATTTGCACACCCCAATCTATCTTGGCATTCCCTTTCCTGATTATGCTCATGTAATAGCACATCTAGTTCTGAAAGTAATGAGAATCTTTCCAACCTTTCACTCGTGCCAACATAGTAGCCATATCATTGTACTCTTCATTGAAATCACTTCTATGAAAGTATTTTGGCCATCCTGTAGTAATGGAACCTCTTGCTGAAGATAGGAAAATTGTATTGATCATTTCCTTACACTTTGCTTCATTCTTTTTTAATACTCTTCAGCATTTTCTTTCCTTATATCTGTTACTTCTTTCACTGGTGAACCTTTAAACACACTCTTGAAGAAAACATTGTCTAATGTCATGAGGACATTTTGATTACTATCCTTCACCTGCCATGTATGTGGATCAAAATGATCTGCTACTGCAAGTACAAAATCCAGATCATGGGCTGCTACTGGGAAAGAAGCATACTTGTGCAACTCTGACCTGATTAGGTTTGACATATGTGAGGGGGCTTTCTCAACTCGATCAATGAACTCCTACATGTCCACATGACCAATTTTTGTATCCCTTATCTCTTTAACATAAGAGTCAAGTGATTTTTCTAAAAACATGTTTACGTATTTATCATACTCGTACTTCATTTTTTTTTACATATGGCTTGTTTGGTGAGGACTCTAACTGATTTCAAGAAGGCTCTAATTTGCCTTGAGAAAGCTTTGACATTTGCAAAGTACTACATTCAACACCAAGGATTAGTGTTTTGAAAATTATCATCATCAAAAGAGAAAATTTTATCAATTGGAACAAGAATCCAGAGCTAAATTGGACTTATGAAAAAGATTATCAAAAACTGGCAGGTCGAGGAAAAAAGTCTGACATGTCAATTAGAGGAATAAGGCTCACAGCACGTCAAACTTTAAATTCTAACATGTTAGTTAGGGGAAAAACTCAAATTGACAAGTCAGAGAAAAAAGTTTGACCTGCCCTCTAAAGGTCTGGGAAGTTCTATTGGCACATCCGACTTTAAAGTCTGATGTGTCGACTAAAAGTCAGTCTGCTGACATGTCGGGTTTTAAAACGCAACCTATCAGTCAAGGAAGTGACAAAGTACTGACATGTCGAGTTTTAAAACCTGGCATGTCAGTCAAGGAAGAGCAAAAAAAAACCCTTGCATGTCGGGATTTAAAACCCAACGTGCGAGGAAGGAAAGAAAAAACTGACAAACATCTCTCGCATGTCGGGTTTCAAATCCTAACATGCGAGGGTAGGGGGAAAGGAAAGGGCAGAGGTATGTTGGGGTTTTAAACCTGACATATCTACAAACGTGAAGGAGTAGATCGTAAAAACCACGAAAACAAACTAAAATAACACAAAAACCCTAGCAAATGCACAAAAAAATAAAAGAAATAACAAAACCCTACCTTAGCTCATGATGAATGCATTGGTGGAGTAGGAAAATCCAGAGATGAATTGCAAAACATACAAGGATTAGGGTGAAATGAGCTCTAGAACACCTTGATTGAAAGAAAAATGACCTAAAATGCCCAAAAAACCAATAAATAACCTATTTTAAAACATGCAAAAACATAAACACGAGTTGCATTAATTGCAACATGTGTCGGCAAGTTGGACTTTAAAGTCTAACCTATCCAAAAACAAGGTCAACAAGACTGTAGGTCGGACTTTAAAGTCTGACCTGTCAGTCACTCAAAAACTTGCAAACTAGCACATCGAACTTTAAAGTCCGATGTACTAACATAACTAACTAACATGTCAGGTTTTAAAACCTGGCCTATCAGTTAAAACATAGAAAATTCTAACTTCTAAATGACTAAACATAAAGACACAAAATGAAAAGAGACTAATCGACAAGGTTAATTAGCCTTTCTCGAAGCCTGTGAGGTACGAAACAAACTAGTTTCGTAGGGCTGCCTCACGATTTTGGCCATGCTAAAATCGAGGACAACAATCTGCATGTGCAAACAATGATTTGATCTTTCAGTAGTAGAGAAGAAGTGCGAAGAAGTGTCAAGAAGTGTGAAAGAGCAGAGTATGTGTTGTGTGCTTAACTGGAACTATAACCAGGCATGAGGAGATGTTATTTTATCAGTTCATGATCTTTCAAATGTAATCCAAATTTTTTTGTAAGGCAGCGAGCATTCCCAAAGGTTGTATCCCTTCTTGTTATCAGTTTTGAGAAATGAGCTCTAGGCAGAGTGCCTGAATGCATGTGCATTCCCCATTGTAATATTTCATTTACTCCTAATAGGGTATCATCTCATTGTGGGTAGGTTCCCACCATGGTATTTCCCTTAACCAGGTTTTCCACATCAAAAATATTTGTGTTGTGTGTTATTGACATGGTGTTGATTTGTGCTTTCATTGTTAATTATCGAATCTGAATTTATTTTTGAATTAAGTAAATTTTGTGAGAAAACTAATTCACCCCCCACCCCCCTCAGTTTGTTGCATTGTTGCCAACAAAAAAAGTGTGCAAAGTTGCATACTTTTCCCACATGTGCAGATACCTTTCCCATTAAACATTTGCTATGTAATGTCTTATAGGGCAGTATGGCTATATTTTTGTGATTTATAGTGCTTAAATGAGTTTATTATGTTATAAGAGTGTTTATACATGTTATATACTCCTATTTACACCTTCCTTATCAATCTTAGGGCCTGATTAATCCATAGGATTTTTGTTATTCTAAAACAGTCCTAAAAACAAGCCTAATTTGACTAGAAACAACAATTTTTCATATATTTCGTACAAAACAACCCTATCTTATTTTCACATAGGTTTAATAAGGGACAAAAGGGTATCTCAAATTGGTCTTGGATATACATTATCATGTCAATGAAGGAAGTTATGGTAGAAAAGGTGACAGATCATGCAACATAATTAGATAAATCACATCACACAACATACATTATCAACAATTAACACATGCAATTTCTTGAAAATGAAATCATAGGCATGGTTACTTCTATAATTTGAAAACTCAATGCATTTTTTAGATTATATTACAAAAATCACACCTCAATTGTAGCACTAAGTATCTCAATCATTGAAAAACAACAATATTGTATATAATTATCTCATAAGACATATGATTGTAGATAAGGAAGGATATTTTATTTGTAAGAATATACAAGTCATATGTACATATATACAAATTAGCTTGACTTTATAATTTTTTTGTGTTTACATTCAATCTAATGAACCATCTAGACCTGCTCTACTCTTTATCGTGTCAAGTATTGCCTCATGGTCAAACTCACAAACCTTCTATAGATTCCTATTTAGTGGTCTACCCCCATATTTTATCAAATGAACATTTGATGCCACTACAAGGTTAGGATAATGAAGAATCTTCTTGTGTATCTCAAAGTCCTCAAACAACCACAAGTTCGACTTCTTCACTGGGTACCTTCTAAGCCATGTACTGATAACAACCACTAACCTTGTAGGGTATCCATAGTTTTCTCCATCTACCACAAGGCAATCCAATTTCCTTTTTGCCTCCATACAACAACACACATAATAATATGTTCCTTCTGCATTGTCTTTGGTTGTAATAACTACATAAACATGTTGTATAATGATATGTGCAATAATCTACATGAGTTAGTGAAAAAATACAATAAATGTTGAATTAGATTAAATATGTATGTGGATAGTTTACCTGGTTGGACTAGATCTAGCATATGGTCAAAGTCAACTAACTTTCCATTTGTGTGAGTTTCAATGCTACCATGAGTTGATAAATCTCAAGTGGGATCAAAATTCCCATATACTATTCGCCGACCCACTCCTTTGACTCACACTCATTACACACTTCATATGTACATGATGAAAAAAGCACACCATATGTCATATATGAATACTCCATGAATCTTCATTAGAGCTTCTAAAACAATGTACCTCACTCAATATTGTCAATGTACAACAATCCGTATTTTTCCATGTTAGTATCATCTATCAACATAAAAAATCTATGAATTGTAGACTTGCCTTCATTACCTAGACCCATTGTAACATTACACCACTTGGCGATAGATTTCGCATGTTTCAACCTTTCTTTATCTTTGTACTTTAACTCTTCTTGTGCTAAGGCTCTTTTAATACATCCTCCTACCATCATGCTCCCCCTTTCCATGGCTAGCCTGAAAGAAATTCCACATATGTTAAACACCACTCATCTTATGCATCCTGCTCAACCAATAGAACATTTGAGAGTTCTTGAATTGTAATGCACAATTATTTGACCATATGATATGCTAACAAAACGATATACTCCTACTTGCCAAATCATAGTGGAACATCTAAAAACAACCCTACACAAACTTATTAGAATGTGTGTGGTCATCACTAGAATTAAAAATGATACCCCTCAATATCTTCATGTTTCCATCTATACTATTACCTAGATGAATGAATGCTATACGCACAAATATAGCAACTTGTGTAGAATTGTAATATTTGGATTCCACCTTATTTTGTGGCTTTAGTGTGTACTTCTCTACAAATTCAACAACTGAAGTGATGGTATCAATTGGAAACATGTCCTTTCATAGCTTGAATTGTAAGTCCAACCATCGATCTCTGCGGGTATGCCTTGCATACTCATATAATATATTCTCACAAAAAAGCCCATAAATTGATACATTGGAAGCTTTTCATTGACAAATTCACACCTTTGTGCTTCTTTGCCATATTTTAAATTGTAGGAAACTATTTTATATTTTCCAAGTTCCACTAGTTCATTCCTAAATACATGTGTATTATCCATATGTTCACAAACAGGCAAATTTCGCAAGCCACCGTGATGAACAAAGGTGTCATCTAAACATAGGTTCTTGTTGAATTGTTGACCATCAACTCTTTCACATAAAATGATGGATATGAAATTTCTTGAAGATCTAGGTGGAGCCTTTATGTTACATTCCTACAAAACATTGTTAGTATGCAAATCTAGACATTTATGTTTTTGATGAGGTAAAATAGGTTTTCAAGGGGAACCAAAACCCTTTACAATGAACAATAACTACTGATTAAAGATAACCAAACAAGCAACAAAGAAACAAAAAAGAAAAATAGGGCATGAACCTAAATTGAACTACTGAAGATCTTTCAGAATCTTGGCAGTCTCCATATCAATCTAGACATATATGTTGATAAACATTATAATGATTAGAAAAATTAATATGTATGCTACAACAAGAAGTTGTGCATGTGTGATTTATTTTGACATAAAAAGGATTTACCATTTCAAAAACTCTTTTACATTTTAATTTGAGAAATACATTTTTAAAAATTTGGCAAAAATATTATGTTTGAGTCATATCTAAAAAATGTTTCAAACATGGATCATGAATGTGACTACCAATCCTCCTTACAACATCTCTTTGATTATGAGAGACCATTGTTTTATTATTCCAAAATTCTTCAATCAAGAATTGCATGGCTTCAACAATTGGTTTATCATTTCATGGTAGTCTACTAGAGAATGCCCATAATTCATTGTCATTTGGATCCTCCACTATTTCATGCCTTCCCACAGTTATCATCGGATATTTTCTACTTATTTTCATTACTTTACTTGTCTTTCTAGTGGGGGGAGATTTCCTAGTTTTAGTGCTTATTATTGTTGATACAAGGACATGTCATGTGATATTGTTATCTTTTATGCATGATGTAGAACCCACATTCTCATATGCACTCATTATATTATTTACAATAGATTTATCACTTGAATAATCCGATGGTCTTTCTTCATGATCGCTCTAAATTTCAGATTCCTCATCATTTCAACAAATACTTGACATCTATTGATGTCATTTAACTTCTCAAAAAATAATGTCCAAATCTTGTTAGCATATCTTTGACAACTACGCTTTAGAATCTTATCAACCATTGGTTCCAAAGTATTAGCATCAATATCAATCAAATACTTTTAGGATTTCTATGAAAAATTCTAAGAGGTGTTCTCAAATTTCATCTTGCCTCAACATTAGGAATGTTAACAACATTAGGGATAAATGGCATACCTTCAATCAGAGATGAAAATGATGGTATACCTTGAAATTGAGATGTAGAAGATGGTGTAACTCCAACATTTGATGTCAATGGTGATGTACTTGCAACATGAGATGTATAAGATGGTGTAACTTCAACATTTGATGTCAATGGTGATGTACTTGCAATGTGAGATGTAGAATATGGTGTAACACCAATGTTTAATGCCAATGGTAATGTACTTGCAACATAAGATGTCATGGAAGTTGTGTATTCAACATGAGATGTTGTAGATGATGTGCTCCCAACTTTGTGATTAAATTGGCTCATTGCATAGAGGTTTTGCATAGGTTTCCTTTGTGATACCAATTCCACATCTCTCTTATGTTGCATGGATGTTTCATGTTCCTCTTGAATAGGCATGTCTTCTTCTATGGCGTTCAATTTCCTTCCTTCATGAAGTCACCTCATTCTTTCTTTTTTCTTTTAATTCTCCTCTTCATGTCCATCTAGTGTTAGAATATTTCCTTGTTTCCTCATCATAATGATAAATTATACATATATACACAAGGCATAGAGGTTAGTTAATAACTTCAACAAGGTAGTCATATGTGTTACCTTGTCATTCGTCCCTCATAACAAGAGTGAATCGCCTTGCAAAAATTTTAGTTGAGTCCTTTTCTCCCTCTTTTTCTAGAATCTTGTTAAAAGCTTGTTGGTTCAATCCCTAATCCTCATGTAAATCATTTCTAAATCCTTAGCATTACATTTCAATGGTCGATTTGAACCTCATGAACCCCTTGAACCATCCTGAAAAGAGTTCATAGTGTTCATTTAGGTATCGCAGGTTCTAAGTTGTGTCTAAGACATTTTCAAACTAACATTCATATCAAGTGTTTTGTAGCAGCTCTATTTCACGGTCGTGGATGATGTTTCATATACTCTTTCTCCAGACTGTGAACCGTTTGAACCTAGTTCAAACAGTTCAGTGATGTTCAAAATGTTCGATGAAATTCAAAGGTTCAACACACAACCAAAATGGAAAGGCAAAGCAATCAATGAAGAATATGGGTGCAGTTTGTGTTTTTGAACCTCTCAGGTTCAAGGTTCAAGGTTTAAACTCTGGAGGTTCAAAGTTCAAAGCAGTTCAACTATTCCCCAATTACAGATGGTTTGACAGGGCCAAGTTCAAAAGTTGTCACAATAAGACAGCTCAAATACTTCAGATGGATTTAAATCCCATATGAATTATCATTGTTCACCTTGGCTATACCTATAATTATTAGAATCTATAGAAGGTCAATTCTAATTTCAAAGAAATCAGTGTGTTTGAGAGCAGAAGATGTGAAAATCATCGAGAACATTATTTTGACAAGTCTGATTTTATGACAGTCATATAGACCCGCACACAGTAGCACATATCTTTTTACTCAAACAATATTTTTGAAATCTCTCTGGTAATAATGTAGAAAACTAGGGCATGACCAACATATCCAAAATTGAGAAAGATCCAACGGTGTAAACAAAAGTTACGGCCCTTACACCGAGACAGATTTTGACTGTCACAAATATTTTTAGTCCGCCCAGCATAAAGAATATTTTCATTTTGGGATAAAATTTTCAAGTGCCACCTGTCCAAATATTCTTATAAACTTTAGAGAATTATATTTCTAATATTTATAAATATTTGATGCTATAAATAAGAGTAATGGGGAAATTGAAAAGCATAAGTTAAAAGGTTTTTCAAGATTCAATTATAAAACTAAATAAAGATCTCATGTAGCTATTTATTGTGAAAGGATTGAAGGAGGTTGGGTTCTTCTTCTTTTCTTTTCTTCCAGCAGCCTATGGGTGAGGGGAAGTAGATTTTTATTTGTAAGGGAGGAGTTGAAGCTTTTCTAAGCAATGTTTTGTACATAAAATATCAATCTTTGAGTTGATTTTTAGACATGAATAGAATGTAGATGATATCTTCAATCTTTATGTTGTTGATATTCTTCTCATGACTGTAGCTAGACTTTGAGCCTTTGCAGTTGTGTATTAATGTCTTTTCTGCTATAATGGATTGTGTATGTGGATTTATTACAAGACTGTGTGCTTGAAAGTAAGCCATATTGGAGCAACAACATTCTTTGTTAGTTTTTAGTCCAAATGTTATCCATAAGTGTAGACAATTAAACTTTGATTTAATGGTCTTCATTTATATCTATTTTTATAAATCTTTGGCATTCATTTTCATGGCTATGGATGAATGTTATTTTCCTTTATTGCTTTCTCGTTAAAAGCATATCAGCAATTTAATTCCTTGTAAATCTTCTAAGAGGGAGTTGTACATCTCAATTTAGAGGAAGATTATCACTTCAATGATAATCTATCCAACCGTTAGTTCTTTTTGTCCTTCATTCTGGGCATTTTGAGTTTATTTGTACAGTTATTTTAGAAGGACAAATCTGTTCACTAACAATATGTTTGTTAGGATAGTCATAAATTCATTAGGGAAATCTAAATGAAGCTATGACTTTCCTACGTTCATTGGGATTGTTTTAATGAAGTTAAGACAATCATAGATTCATTAGGGTTGTCCTAATGAATGTCTAGGATAGTCATAGATTCATTGGGACTATCATAATGAACCTAAAATATTGAGCATAAAAACCTTAGCTTTTAGAGTCTAAAGATTTCAAAAAAGTATATTTTAAAACCATTTGTACTTATATTTTCTAATTTGAGAAGATTTTATAGGTATTCAAGTTCAATTGTGAACTCTTATCTTGCCTAATTCTTTCTAAACCTACTTCTTGTTCAATGATCTCAATGACTACATGGTGTGGCAATAATTCTATCATCTCATTCTAATTTTCCTCTATCCAATCTATCGAAACTCTTAGGCATTCATATAAGCATGAAATTATAAAGTGTTAGAAATTTTAGCGAAAATATGTAGGTGAATGTTTCTTTGGTGTCTTAATATGCATGCAAGTTGAAATGTGTTTGAGAATTGATGGTTGGTGCATACATTTGTTTATACTAGGCTAATTTTTGTTTTGATTTTTATATTATATAACAAACCAAGTTTTGGTTATTAGTTTTGATTGTGCAAGTCAAAATTTGGATTTATCATCGTGTCCATGGATAGATTTGTGTATTGTGTTAAGTTATAAGAAGAAGGACAAATCTATTCTAAACAATAGCTTACAATTTATAGAATGCAAATTAAAATTTGAGATTCAATATTATAATTTGTAAATTATGTCATGTTGAATTCTAAGTAATTCTAATGGGATACAATTAAAATTATGAAAAGAACAACACTATATTCTCAAATTTAAACAAAAGAAATCATAATAAACATTGGAATTCCCAAAACTTGAAAATTTTACCTCAAACCCTCAAATTTAATCTAAAAACTTCAAATTTTCATCTTTTATGTTGTCAAATGAACAAAAAGGTGGTACCAAGCTTATGAAATATGCAAAATATTCTTGAACATAATGTCAACACCATGAAAAAGGCTTGTGTCTATGCAACACCCAGACTGTACCATTGAACATGTTTTTTAATTAATTAATCATTAAAATATAACAAGTATTTATTTTTCAATTAATTTTTAAACATGGTCAATGGTACAATCTGGGTCTTGGATAGACGTTGCCATGAAAAAGTGTTTCTTTGTCATATGATGCATAGAAAGCAAACGAGATTAGAGAATGTGGGCCTAAATCATTGGTCACGTGCATTTTTTTACCGTTTTTAGTAAAAGCCATTTGGTGAGTGCCAAATAGTATTCATTGAGGATTTTCAACCCTTAACAAAATTAGAGAGAATAGATAGAAAGAGAGAGGGGGAGAGAGAGATGACGCTAAGATCTCTCTTAGCTATCCAACCATATAATTTTTTCAGATTTTGATCATGTTAAGGTTTTCATATCTAATTTCTTTTGTTAGTGTATCTATTTTTTGTCAAAAACCAACATGTGTTATTTTGGGCATATATTTTTACTTGATCATCAAATTTTGAAAAAAAATACATTTTTAGAAACTAGACTCCATTCTACACATATTGACAAAAATTGATATTCGATTAGTTTTCAAAAAAATTATGGGAGATCACACTCAATTTTCTGTTTTTCAGGATGTGTCCACTTAAATTAGTAAAAAATATATATTCATTAAAAAATTAGCCAAAAAAATTGGTGTAAACTACATGGTATCAGGTAATTTCTTACTAGAGTGATTTTAGAAATTCTAAAAAAAATGACATTTTAGAGGGAGCACACCAGGTGCTATATAATGATTTTTTTAATAAAAAAGACAACTCTGTGTGCTCCCCCTTTTTGAAACCCTTAATATCCACCATTTTCATAATAAATTAATAGTTTAGAAAGTAGATTTGAAGCACTACAACTAGATTGTTCTTTTTGCATTTTCAAAATTTGAGTGTAACTATCTTCATTTTTTTCATCAAAGTTTAGACTTTTTTAATTTCAAGAAAAGAGTGTCACCTTATGACCCCTTATTGGTCCCTCATCTTGGTGCACTTACCCATATATTCTTTTATCAAATGAAATTTGGATTGGTAGAGTAGAGAAAGATCTAGGTTATCACTCATAGGAGTCTATAGCTCAAAAAACCTATGATCTCTTAGAAGGCTGGTTGCCTTATATGTCCACACAATCCGATCATATCTATCTCAAGTGGGTAGCAAATAATTGAATTGTATTGCCTTTACAACTCTCCTTATTATCTTATGATCTTCTGATTAATCTACATGCCATGTAATGTTGGTTATATGCCTTTCTTCCCCATCCTTCCATTTTTATTAAGCCAAATTTGAATTTTATGTTCCTTAGCTCTCCTACATCTTGATGATGGATCATGGAATATGGTCTGAAACATTGATGGAGAAACTATTACACAATCTAATCCTAAATCTTGTACCAATGTCTTATAACTTCCTTGAGACCATGCTGAATTATGTATTATTTGTTAGATATCCTTTTATAAGCAATTTAATCCAAATTCATAATGCATCAGTGACCATGCTAAAGTATACCAATCTTATTTGGCTCTTTTTTCCCCTTGTGCATTGAGGAAGATACATGAGTGTAATGCCCAATATATAGGTCATTAGTTTAAGTATATATGTCATTTTTAGCATCTAACCCTTTATCTTAAAAGCTAATGCCAAATCATGACAATTTTATGAGGTTACTAGTAGAAAGTGTCTCTATTGGTTTGGTTAATAATATATCATTAAAAAATCTGAATCTCAATGTTATCCCCAAACATTCTTTTAATGTACAATGTATCTTATTGATTAACTGCTATTTATCCTTGAGTCATTTTATGACAAGATTCTAAGTTTTGGTAGTCTTCAAATATGTCAAGTTTAGTCAAAAGTTACTATTAAATAGTTTGACTTTCTATATTATCTCATGCTTATTCGACTACAAATTAAATGCAAAAGTCAAGTGAAGTTTAGTAGTTTTAAGATATTAATATCAATAAAGGCTAATATTTTAGTTCATAAATATGACAAATATTTTCAAGTTATGGAAATATTAAATAAATATGTTTTTTTTTTGTCTTTTGTAAGTCTATAGGGGTATCAATATAAATCATATTATTAATTAAATTGTTCTAATATTCGTTATAATTGATAATCATGTAAGGGTTGAATTTGTTGATTTATTAATTCAATAGTCCATAGTTTAATGTGTTAGTGAAAAACTGTAAGTTTCCTTAGAAATGAATGGCTTAGAGAGAGTTTCATTAGCCAATGATAATTTACACGTAATTATCTTTGTAAAAATTCTAGTGTTTATATGTCAAATAGTCATATTCTTTATATCTATGAAGTCTTAGAATTTATAAATTCCTATAAGGGTGAAGGCTTACTTGATGTTAGAAAGTATTATATAAACCACTGAATATTATAGGGAGATTGTAGATTTCTTTTGACTAAATTTTCCTTAAGAATATCATCTTTGAATAGACTCTTGAATGTAGACATGTATATTTTTTTAGATTAATAATGTTTGAAGATGTATTTAAGTAGGTACATGGATAGGCATATGCACTTAAGTATCCTTATTTGCTCATGTATGCTCTTATGTGATCTTGTGTGCATTCATGTGCCCTTGTATACTCATATGTATTTTGGAGCTTTCTTTGGATTACCTTATAAATCATAATAAAGTTACTATGCGTTTCCTTGTGTTTGAGATGGATCTTGAATCATTGAATTGACATCAAATAGATAAGTAAAGTTGTTGCCTTATATTGTAGATAAATCATGCCACACAGAGTCCATAACTCTTTCTAGTATTGCAATACTGGGTATCCTCGTGCTAGGTAGGGTATTCTTCATGTTAGGACGAATTCCCAAGAAGTGTAAAAACTTTGTGGTTGGGTGGATAAGAATTCCAACAATTTTCTCATGTATGATGTGATGGTGGGAGATAAATATTGGGAATTCCTATTAGGGTGGTCATTGGGATTGTTCTTTATGTATTCATTGAATTTGACCTTGTGACCTATTATAAAGGAATATGTTTCCTTATGTTCTACCTTGTTATTGGCTTATGTACTAAATATTTTTGTCAAAATGTGATTCCATGTCAATAATCTTGTATATTTGAACAAGTGGCAATGATTTATGCTTTTTTGTGTATTTGGTGAATTATGTTATTTTAAAATTATGGAGGTCCTTACATAATGACAACCCTATCTACCATAATGGCTTCAATATTTTCATGCAAAGTAAAAGATCCCTCTACCATTGATACAACATGTAAAGCATCAAAAACAAAGAAAAAATAAATTCTAGGCACCCTGCCAAGAGAGACCCCAACACATGACCCATCCTCACACACAAGTGCATTAGAAGGCAATGACAAGGAGGATTGCATAAATGAAGGAAAAATTGACTCACTAGAAGATAGTGACAAGGAGATGCCCACAAATTCAAAGAACAAAAAGTGGCACATTATCGAAACCACATGGTAGAGCATCAATAGACCATCCCCAAGGTTATATGATAGATCGACCACAAGATCACTACTAGGGAAAGTAAGTAGGAAACCCTCATTTGGAATAGTTGAGTGACAGGGAACCATCTATTTTACACATTTATTAATATATATATTATTATATTCATAATTTAAAAATATAATAAACTATATTGTATATCTTAGTAAAAAATATAAATGTAAAACATATTTTTAAAATTAGAAATATCGTAAAATATTGTTCTTGTACTTGAGCATTGATAGACGTGGTGATATTATAAAAGTAAGTTATAAATTGTGTTGAATTTTTTTTATTTTTTGAAGTTCTCAAAAGATTGCCAATTTAAGTGATGTGTGGATAAAAATAAATACTAGTATAAATATCTTAAATATATCTATCTAAAATAGGTCAAGAGATATTTTTTGATGTTTAGTGATTTTTAGATAGATGTATTAAAGATATTTTAAATTTTAATTTTAATAAATTGTCTACTCGTGTTAAATATATATATATATAACTCAATTAATAGTGTCAAACAAAATTTCGTGAAAACATATTAATTATTTCCTGATTTTTATAAAGATATATTTAAAATTATTTTATTTATAATTTTAATAAACTATTTACTCATTTTAAATTTATAACCATTTAATAGTGATAATTTTTTATCAAAATTAAATTATTTCGATAGTTTTATATACTATTTTTGCTTCACAAGAAAGAGATGTGAAAAAAAAAAGTAATTTCATTGCATTTTTACATTTATATTTATTATTAAATAGTAACACTTTGACAAATAAGTAATTGTCAAATTTAAAATAAAAGCTAAGAACTTTTATTAATACCTAGAAAATTTGAAGTGGGTTTGACACTATCACTTAGCAAGTAGGAGATAAAACTTTTGAGCTCAACCTTCTTGGCTACTTTGGTTTGCACCTTATTTTCAATGTTAGAAACTCTTGCACCACCACTATCCACCTCTATTGGACGCACAATATTGTACAAATTTTATAATTAGTAAAAATGAATCCAAACTTCATTACACTAGTAAAGGTTGATAAGGTAACTAACATCTACATTAAGGTATTCTAGGATGGAGAAGAATAAGGAACCTGAGAAGGAAACAACTAAGGATAAACTGGGTAAGGATAAGGAGCATGCTCGAGAAGGGTTATTCCTAGATAACCTCAAAAACCTTACCGAGGCTAGATTGGGGTTTGATAGATGGACTTATGAAGTTGTGAAGAATTTGGAAACAAATGGGAAGCAGATGGATGAGAAAAGGAAGGAAGACGATAAGACCCAGAAGCAATGGAAGCAGGACATGGAGGAAAAAGCCAAAAAGATGACAGCTCAGATTGACTATCTGGAAGAAGGTAAAGAGGCAATGAAAAACTTGTTGGGAATGATTCCGAATATCTTGTCTGTTGTTACAAAGAACCTAGAGGATATTTCTAAGATCCTTGAAAATTCCAGATCTCCCAAATCGGTGGTGGACCTCGACATTGATGATGATATCGAGACTGGGAGTGGGGAGGCTACGCCTGGTGGAGCAGCTAAGAGAACTAGGGCGAGTGTGAAGAAAGCAGCTGCAACATCTGCTAAAGAAATCCCTAATCTTAGGAATAATATCAAAGATTTGCATGGGATTAGCAGCAACCTGGTTAATGCCCCGAAAAACATAAACTAGTTCCTTTTTTGTGCTTTGTCTGGTCTGGCTGGTTCTTGCTGGTTTTTTGGTGCTTTTTAGTTGGTCTTTTCTGGTTGTTTTGTCGGTTTTTCTCATGTTAGTTCCTTTTGGTCTCTTAAATGCTTGTATCTCGTAAGGCTCTATTGTAAAGGGTTTTGGGGCCCCTTCAAAACCTATTTTTACCTTAATCAAAAACATCTACATTAAGGTTTTAGAAATGAAAAAAAAATTATAATTTGGAAATATGAAATAAACTTATAAATTGAAACATATTTTGTAGAATATCAATGGAGATTTAAACTAACATGAACTATAAACAATACTCAATATCCATGTACATAATACATATATTAATGTGGAGAAAACCTTTTTGAAATAAAAAATGCCAAAAAAGAGCACAAGTTTGTATTATTCGCAAAGAGAATACAATGCATTCAACTTCCTTCAATCTCACATCAAATCTGATAGCATATGTGTACCTATAAAACTTCTCATAAAAAACTACTATCTCGTAGCCTCAATGGATGAAGCTTGTGTTAGGCCACTAAATGGGCATATTTTCACAAATAAATTATTTTTCAAGGCACCAACATGTGGCAAAAGTGTTAACTCAAAATTTAATGTATATTTTTTATGGAGCACAAATATTTAATAATAAAAAATATCAAATATCTATAAGAAAATGTATTAAAAAGAATATGTAAATAACTTAAGAATCATCGAGGTTGAGACACCTTAATTCCCAACAAAAGGGATGTGGCAATAGAGACCTTTCTCTTTAAGATTGTCAAAGAGGGGAGTCAAGCTCCTTTTAATGGGAAATGGTTCATACAAATGCAAGTTATTGAAAAATTCCCACACAATCTCATTTTGCAGTTGCATGTGAAAGAGATTATTGTTTCTCAAGGAAGGGCAACTAGTGTAGGAGGATTTAAAACACTCCTGAGACATAATACCTCTATCAACATTTACATGTGGTTTTTGTAGCTCAATTGGTAGCCTAATAATTGCCTACATTGTACATGGGGATGATACATGGACTGGAATCTTCTCTAGACTTTCCATACAAATTTGGTGATGTGTGTCTTAACATGTAACCATTTTACATGCACATTTATATTGTCACTCCTAAATATTGGTTACATTTAAGGTTTCTAACTAAAATTCAACACTGTGGTAGTCTTGTAAGTGTTGAAGCACTCATAACCCTCTTACATCATGTATAATATTATACATTACCATGTGTTGTAGTTTAGTATATAATAAGGTAGTAAGTCAACTAGCTTTGTAAGTATAAGTGATACATAATTTAGGCATCCATATCTTGTATAGAACTATTACATAATAATACCATGACATATTCTATTTCTTATGATAGTTTTTAATTATTCTATTACTTTTCCCTAAATTTTTGCACTTTGATATAGTTCTTGGTTATTATCATTCACAAATATACTTTTGTTATAATACGTACAATCTATTAAATATATTTAATCTCAATGTATTAACTTAGAACCAAGATCATAAGCCAAAGGTATTTAAGGGACCTTTCTAATTAACACATGTCATTCCTAGATAATCTAGGTGTGTAAGATTTATTTTGCATCATTGCTTCATATCACACTTTGTGATTCATCATCAAGATAATAGAGAGTTGGATCATGGACTGTGATTGAAATGTTGATGCTAAATAGATCTTACGTAATTGAATCCAAAAATGACATACACTAATTATTATAGAATATGGAACTCTAATTTCTTTAAGGGAGTTTTCTTCTCCTCTATGATAGAGCACACAATTAGAAGTGACAAAAAAATTATATGAAAAGGAAAACAAGGATCTACATACAAGGATGAAGGACCCTCAACCCTTTCCATTACCATTATTAATGAGAATATATACTAGCAATTGCACCTTAGTGTGCAATGGGTCTGAAGAGGTTTAGAAGGTTTAGGAGGACAACTTTTGGTCTATTAGTTACTTTTATTTGTGTAGTACTTTAGGGAGATATGTTGGAATCCAAGAACACTGAGAGGGGGGGTGAATCAATGTTTTGTCGGTAATATAAGATTTTACCTTATTATAACATACACATATAAATCGGTAAATGAAGAAACATATAACATAAAGTAAATAAACCAACCACATGAATGAACACCATAACACACAAATTTTATACGTGGAAAACCTCAAAGAGGAAAAACCACGGTGGGATTTGTGACCCACAATATCAATTCACTGGCCATAAGAAAGATATTACATAGCATGGGGGCCTGCACATGTAGGAAGGCACACTGTCTAGAGCACACTGCTCAACACAAAAGAGTCTCACTGACTACAAGCTTCTGCTGAGATAAAACAGTATTGGTGAACTCACAAAATGCATCTGCAATGTCAAAAAGAGTTTCGGTTAAAGCTTTGTTCTGTACCGGTTCATAAACCTTGAATCCTTCTACCGGTATCTCCTTTCCTCCAAGAATGCTTTATAAACCATCTACTGATCATTGCATGATATTACATTTGCATACAAATGACCTACATACATATCCTTTGCATTACACAGTTCTACTACCTTGTCATATATCAAAATGACCTAACAGACTTACTTATATACCTTTTACAAATAATATGTCTTATGTCAGCTTACAATACAAAAGATATTCAATGTTGGCCCTTATATAATAATTACAAAATGATTTTACAAATAAAACCTTTCGGATCCCAAACTGATATCCGCTTCACTAAAGTGTTGGATGTTGGTGCCGGTGTCGATGATGACCCTGAATACTCCAATATCAGTATATGTCGGTGTATGCCTCCAAATGCTGGTATATGCCTTCAATGGAATCTTGTTGCCATCAATAACAATATATGATTCTAATGAGTGTCAATTGCCAACAATCTTCCCCTTTGGCATTGATGGCAACACTCATGTAAAAAATAGATTCTGTGTCAGTTCAACTAAAACATGAACATACTCCCCCTGAGCTAATTGACTCTATCTGCAATATACTCTGTCAATAACCTCCTCCTAGGATTATGCACATATTTTTCACATAATATACACTCCCCCTTTGGCATCAATTCCAAAGACTAGTGAAAGAATTGAAAGAATAATTACAGATTACTTTACTTGAGCTTAACCAATCTCAAAATTTCCAGGTAATCTTTCTCTAGCAACTGTACATAGGTATCCCAGCTAGGTTTGAATGTTTTAGATATGGATACAAGTCCACTCAGTAAATGTGCATGTGTTTCTTTCTCAGTGAATTCTGTCGATGTGGGCTTCGCAAACATATCCATACATTCCCTCTTATGTACACCAAGTGAATCCAATCTTGGACTCACCAAACCTCTGAGACTCCTTTCTTTCCGAATGATCTTGTCTCTTTCCTTTTCAAAAGAAAAAACTTGGTTCTCCAAAGTCAAAATTTGTCCATCAATGGAAGTTGTAAGTGAAGTTAGTCCATCAAAATAATTGGCAATATTAGCAATATTTTCATGTAATTCCTTTAACCTTTGATCTACATTTGTTGTAAGAATCTCTATATTACAACAAACCCTGTAGATGTTAGTACACTATTTCAAATAATTTTCAATGAGTATAAGTTTCTCTTCAACCTTCCTCTTCTCTGTTTCAATAATCTGGTCAAAAGCGACTTTCTTGGCCAAAGTAAAGCTTTCAAGTGCTTTCTTGTCAGAAATCTGCTACAATGACTGAAAGTTTTTAGATATATGCTCTGTCAATGCCTTAAGCTTTCCGGAAGGGCTTGCTTCATTTTCAATCAGACAATCAGGAATCAATCTATGCAAAACTGTTATTGATTGATCTATTATTCCTTTGTCTGCAGATCCTTCCTTCATTAGCTTTGAGTAGCCATCATCATTAGCTCTATGGGACTCATCTTTGTGATCAATTTCTTCTCAACTTGAGAAGTGTCAATTGCAAAATGTTTTGCAGGAGAATCAAATGTCAGTTCAGTCTCCTTTTCCTTTTCTTTCTTACTCTCCAAGTGTATCTCTTTTCTCATCCTCTTTCCATCCTCTTTTGCACTAGTGGCTTCGCCACATGGTGTAGTATTTGTTACTGTCAGTGGAGTATTATCCACAATATTAGTTGTAACTTGTACATTATCTATATTTCATTTCCCAGACTGTACAAATGTAGTCTCTATCGGTTTAGTCTGGACACTCTCATCAGTTTTAGGTTTATCTATCGGTTCATTCAAAAATTGATCTAAACTTCCCAAAATTTCTTTCCCTTTAGATTTGTCTGGAATGGTGGGAGAAGTTGCCTTAGCAAATTCTTCTTGAGAAGTGAGAAAATCAGGATTCTTTTGGAAGAATTTGGTCCAGCCATCTCTGGTCTCATTTACTATCTCATTGACTCTACCCATCATTAGGCCTATTTGTCGGGTTTTACTACTAAAGACTGTTCTATTTGCAACATCTATACACCTTTTCATTTCCTCATTATTTATAGAGCCACACATACTCAAAAGTTCAACTTCTTTAATATCTTTATCCCTCCTAATTGCATCTAATCTCCTCGCATCTAACTTATTATACAATGATAAGGGAATTTCCTTCAAAATCTCTACCAAAGCCTTCTTATATATGTCTAAATATAACAAGATTGCTTCATCTATTTCATTTTGCTCATTATCATCTAAATCTTCATAAAAATTTGACACATTCTTCAAAATTCCATCTATAGTTACCTCATCAATTAACTCTACACAAGTCATTTTACCAGATTGAGTTGCTTCATCACTCTTTTTCTTCTTGCTGGGGGTTGCAAGAGCGAATGGAGCAGGCTACCTCTTCTGAGTAGGTTTCCTTGTCAAAGGTGTGGTTGCAGTTGTTACCTTTCTAATTAGCTTCCTCCTTGGTTCCACCTTCTTCTCCTCTACCGGAGGCTTGTCAGCTTTCTTCCTTTGTAGCCTTCTGAATGCAAGAGGTTGATTATCCTCTAGATCAGAGTTACAAGTGATAGAAGAAATGAAAGTCTCAAGCCTCTTCACCTCAGGAGCACTTGTTGTTGCCAGTTGATCTATCAGTTTATATCTAGAACCTAGTTTTGTATCTATCTCATGAATTACATCCTGAACAAATGAAGACATATTTTCTATCTTCTTTCCTCTTCTTTTCTTGTTGAAGCCAATTTTGACCTCAAGAGCCTTCTCCTCTACAGTGCCAAAGTGTTCAGCCTTTTCATCCAAAGGAGCATCAATCAACATTTTAGCATATAGCTCCAAGATGTTGTCATCTACTTCATAGCCCAATTTAGTGATCCATATAGTTCTAGGTTCCACTGCTTCCATGAGTGTCTCATCTGTTTTTACCATGAAGAAAATATCAATGGAGTATTTCTCCACAATGTGTTTGGATATTCTCTCCCTCAATCTCATATTCTCCTGAAAAGTTTTGAAGTAGCCCCAAAGATTTTCATCCCTATTACTACCAAGACCAGTGATTGCTTCTTTAATATGCATACCTACCGGTATGTCATGAGCCCAACGCTTCTTTCCCAAACCCGATAGCTCATTCATGAAGTACAGCATCAGACAGACAATGAGATTGCCAAATCAGAATGTTCCTTTCTTAACACCTTTTATCTTGCCAAGATTAATCATTAATTCACTCCTTAACCATTCACACAAGTCATACTTTTTATTATTCTTTATCATTTGGTGTGCAGCATGGATGCAGGAACTGGCAATAGAGTTCAATCAACTTGATTGAGTTACCTTGTAGCCAATGATCATGCTGGAAAATTTCACATTTGTGTCTTTGATGGTGCTAACCCTCATTGATCTTCCATAATGGGTTGTGTCAGTGAGATTCTCAACCGCAGTGTTGGAGATCTTCTTACTTGGTTCCTGTCCAATTTTGGGTAAGTCGGTGATTGCCTGAATAGATTCTTTGGTGATCATATGGGGCCGGTCCATCCAAATGAATTCATTATGGACCCTGCTTAGAACATATATGATCACTTCATCCTTGAATTCTGATATGTATAGGATTCTAGTTAACCCTAGATACTCAATGATTTGATATTCCGGCTTGATTGTCCCAGAGCTGCCTAGTATCATAGATTGATACATTCCCTTGATTTCCTCAATGCCTAAATCCTCTAATGTGCAATGAATATAGGCCCTGACATGTTCTACATAAACCACGCCATCGAGAACTCTTGAAAATGCGCCAGTAGAGTCTTCCTTCATAGCAATTTGGGGAACTTCCTTGAAAATAGGCCTAAGCCTATCCTAACCTCAACAATAGTGGAATTCACAATGAAAGTAGGAGTAGATGATGATCTGGATTCCATTTCAAAGAAATACCTAGAAAATAGTCGTTGGTTGAAGGGTTTTGATTACTTCTCAAATGACTGCTGGAAATATTTTAGAATACCTTTGCTTGCTCTTGATCACCTGTGATTCGCCTTTGCTTCGCTCTGGTTTTCTCGAGTGCTAGGTGAGTGAAAATGAGTCCATTTTCCCTTTTTATCAGTGAGTAAACCCTAATTCATCACTATCATAAATGCTTAGTGATGTACCCTATCGGATGTCAGTTTCACAGTTTTATGCCAGATAAACCTCCATCAATGATCAATACCACTCTCCAGATCTCTTTCCAGATCTCTTTCAGGGAATATGCAAGATTTGCAATGAATTTTCCAACCCCTACGGCGTATGCCTCAGTTACCAGTTGAATTTCCTGTCGGTGCAAGAATGCTCTGTTCTACCGATGGAGTTAATGGTGTAGTTATCGGTGTAGTTGCATCTCCACTTGGTTCTTCAGATTTTCTAACACATCTCTTGGTGTGATCTTGTTGTATTTCATCTACCTTTTGCTTTCCTTTCTCATTTGATTTATCATTGTTAACTGATGTAGTCTTGCTTCTGCAGTACTTAGCAATATGACCTATTTTGTTGCATGCATAACATGTAACATTGTTCTTTTGAATTGCTTTGACATATCTGGTGTCATTCCTTGACCTACATTGATTAACCAAATGTCCAAACTTTCCACATGGATGATTTTTAGCATTCATTCTGCAATCTTCTGACTTGTGACCATATTTCTTGCAATTTGTACATTGACTGGGAACTAAATTGTAGTTTTGATTTGTTCTATTTCTACATTGTCTAGCCATATGCCTAAATTTATTACAAACAAAACATCTACCATTGAATTTGAAAGCATTGGATTGCCTTACTGGTTTCCTCTGGTCAGATGACATCTGCATACCGGTTGTCTGATCTTCATTTGCAGTACCAAAGCTTTCACCTTGTACAAATCCAAGTCCTTTAGAATCTTCACTTTGCCTTTGTCTTTTCAATAAATCATCCAATTGTGCAGCACTAATCCTGAATTTTTCTTTATACTCACTTGCAGTAGTTAGATCATCTCTTAGAGTCATTATTTGTCTCTCTAGCTCTTGTTCATTATTTTGGGATTGTACCAAATTAGTTCTCATCAGATTATTCTCATGAGTCAATCTGCCACATTCTTCAAAAATTTTCTTCAGAGATATAGCAAGATTGTCTTCCTTCTTCTTTTTGTCCTCAATATCTTTTGATAACCTCATATTCAGGTCTTGCATTTCATTCTCCATGAGCATGTTTGCTTGACTCAGTTTCTAACATTGTTCCTTAAGTGATTTTTTCTCTTCATCATCTTGCTTTTGCAAAAGTTCCTTTCTCTTAGCTTGAGCAAATGATAACCTTTCTTGCAGAACAATAATAAAATCATTAGCAGAATTCAATTCATCTTGCAGTTTTAAGTTCTTCATCCTTTCAGCATCATAATCCTCAAGTGCCATCTCAAGTTGCTTCTCCATATCCATGTTCAATGATTTTGGTTTCAGGATCTTCCTCAAGTTGTTAAACTTCCTTCGAAGTACTAGGCTCTGATACCAATTGTTGGAATCCAAGAACACTGAGAGGGGGGGGTGAATCAGTGTTCTATCGGTAATATGAGATTTTACCTTATTATAACATACACATATAAACCGGTAAATGAAGAAACATATAGCATGAAGTAAATAAACCAGCCACATGAATGAACACCATAACACACAGATTTTATACATGGTAAACCTCAAAGAGGAAAAACCACGGTGGGATTTGTGACCCACAATATCAATTCACTGGCCATATGAAAGATATTACATAGCATGTGGGCATGCACATGCAGGAAGGCACACTGCCTAGAGCACACTGCTCAACACAAAAGAGTCTCACTGACTAAAAGCTTTTGCTAAGATAAAACAGTACTGGTGAACTCACAAAATGCATCTGCAATGCCAAAAAGAGTTATGGTTAAAGTTTTGTTTAGTACCGGTTCATAAACCCTGAATCCTTCTACTGGTATCTCCTTTCCTCTAAGAATTCTTTATAAACCATCTACTGATCATTTCATGATATTACATTTGCATACAAATGACCTACATACATATCCTTTGCATTACACAGTTCTACTACCTTGTCATATATCAAAATGACCTAACAGATTGACTTATATACCCTTTACAAACAATATGCCTTATGTCATCTTACAATACAAAAGATATTCAATGTTGGCCTTTATACAATAATTACAAAATGATTTTACAAATAAAACCTTTCGGATCGCAAACTGATGTCGGCTTCACTGAAGTGCTAGATGTCAGTGTCGGTGTCGGCGCCAATGATGACCCTAAATACTCCAATGCTGGTATATGCCTTCAATAGAATCTTGTTGCCATCAATGTCAACATATGATTCCAATGAGTGTCCATTGCCAACAAGATAAAGATAGAGGAGGAAAGAATGAGAGAGAAAGAAGGTGAAAGATATAAGTAATAGAGAGAGGGGGTCCGAGATAGAGAGATAGAGATGAGGAGGGATAAGGAGGGATAAATTGGTTGTGTGTGTGTGTGTGTGTGTGTGTGTGTGTGTGTGTGTGTGTGTGAGAGAGAGAGAGAGGGAGAGAGGGAGAGAAAGAGAGAAAGAGAGAGATAGGGATAGAAAGAGGGAGAGATGGAGAGATATATAACTTGGGAAAGATAGAGGGATTCAAAGAGAGATATAAAAATACAAAGGGAGAGATGAAAGGAGAGAGTGAGAGGAAGAGGGAGAAATAGGGATAGAAAGAGGGAGGCAATGAAAGAGGGGGAGATAGAGATAAAAGATAAAGATATAGACATATAGAGAGATAGTAGGAGAGATGAATTTAATAAGAGAGAGATAGAGATAATGAGATATGGATAGAGAGGGAGAGGGAGAGATGAGAAGATAGAGATAGAGGGGCACAAATGAGAGATAAAGGAGGTGATAGAGACAAGCAATAGAGAGAGAGAAAGTGTGTGTGTGCATGGGTGTGTGTGTGTGTGTGTGTGTGTGTGTGTGTGTGAGAGAGAGAGAGAGAGAGAGAGAGAGATAAGGAGAAGACAAAGAGAGATTTCAAAACATATTTCAAATTTATTATTTATTATTACTCTTAATTTTTTTCCAACTATTTATTTTAACAAGGTAAATACATAAATATTGACATTGCTAAATTCAAAATATTAAATAAAATAAAAATAATATTTTTTATTATAATATAAAAAATGTGTTTAATTTTTAAACTTAAATTTAAAATAAATATTAAAATAGAATAAACTAAATGTAAAGTCTAAATATATCAAAATCATCTTTTTTTATTGATAACAAGCCAAAGCCGAACAAGAATAATGCAGATAAAAATTACCTGATACCTTTCAAGTACCTGCACACTTCTTCAGAACACTGTCATAATATAAAATCCTAAATAAAAGCAAATAACTTGCAGACTGTTGCTTTACTGAAAAGGAAACTAGCATATTGAGCTATAATATATAGCTAAACCAAACAATTTCTATTCTAATACTAATTCCAACGTAATACTGGTAAGCTTTTTAGTATACTAAGGCTGCAAAAATCTTTATCTGCATACATATCTATACATGAAATCAAACTGTCTGCTTACTACAAAGAACCAATAAACTATTATTCAGCCATTCAACTATATTCTCCTTTTGATTGTTCTCAGTAAGCCCATGCATTTGAAGAAAACTTATAGAAACTAAAAGCTGCATAATTCCTCCACTTATTGTTGAGATAACCAAACCAAACTATAGGTAAAGTGGTAAAGCTAACGGAAAGACCATTAATAGAAAATATATTCAATAAGAGTATTATCATTAGTACATATATGAGCCCATCTGTAAATTTCATAGAGAATCCAAAAAAGAGTGTTCATATTCATCTTATATTTGAAGATAAAACCTATACTATATAAAGTCCTTAACCTTATGGCATGTGAAATGAAGTTATAGATAGTCTTAAGGATTATGCATCAAAAAAATAGAACCCACAACCTTTAAGATAGCAAAATCCTATCAAACCTTCTTAATCCAGTATTAGCTAAGACCGAGACTAGACTCCCCCCTTAAATCCCTAAGCTTATTCCTCCATAAGGCTTTGGTCAACATAATTGCAGTCCAAATCGACTATCACTAAAGAAGAGGTCACTGCAACATCTCTCACCGAAGTTATGCTCTTTTTTGAGGTGCTACCTTTTTTCCTCGAGTCCCCCCACTCCTTGCACGCCCTTAACACCACCGGTGGAAGTATTTGATTGTTTACCATACCCACATTTGGAAAAGTTTCTAGAGGTTAATAACCCTCTGCTATTAGATAGTCCTCCCACCATGTTTATCTAGGGACAACCCTCAAATGAAGCCACTTAAAGAGGAATTAGAAATTTCCATAGGGCCCATTATCTTCTTATGTCACTGCCTACTAGGAAACAATTGGCCAGCATGTCTACTCCACGTCTCTGGGACCTAAAGCTCATCCTTAAGGACTCGTGGTTGAAATCTCCATTAGATGACATTTGGCTTCAACACAGATCACTTTTCAATAAGACTTTGTTTTGTGTCTTGGCGAAGTTCAGCAAGGCTTGATATACTCTGATGAGCTTTTGTTATGGTGAGACCTTGGAGTGGTCTAGGTGAAAAGGGATTTTGGTATAACATCTGGGTTTGATGAGACCCTTCAAGTAGTTCACAGAATTCATATCTCTTACCGATATCAATGAGACATTCGATGGGTCTTGGCAACGTCAGGGAATTCAATGTAACATGTTCTTTCAATAAGACATTTCTAACACGTAGTTGAAGTCACATCTCATGGTGATAAGGGTTTTAAGGATATGTTTCCAAAGTCTTGATGATGAACAATCTCTTTGATGTGACCTTGGTGTTCGTTGTGACATGTTAGGGCGATAGCCAAAGTAACTCTTCTTGCCGACAAATCATGATATCGATAAGACATTTGATTGATCTTGGTGAAGTTCGGTGTAACATGTGAGGTCGATAAGACTCTTCTAACTGGAAGCAGAAGTTCTATGCAGGAAAAATGGGCCAATAGAACTTAAAATGCAAAAAATGAAGCCCAAGGAGCCTTGCCCACACACCCACAGGACTTCTTGGTGCAAGTTATGGAGTCATGAAGAACGACTCAACTTCCCAAGGTTGGTTCCATGGTTCTCTATCTCACAAAGTCCCTCTAAACCAATGTCTTTGCTCTCAGATCACTGAGCAAAGTGTTTTAGGGATGACAAATGCAAGAACGAGGGATGCTTTGGTTGATTTTAAGATGAAATGCATCCTAAGCTATGCGTAATCTTACAAATGCAATAAACTAATTTATAAGATGACAAGATTAGTAGCAAAACTATTTTAGCATGATATACTAGTCTATGATTAAGCTAAATGATAAGGAAAATACTCTAAACATGCATATTTATATTAATTCATATTTAAAAGAGAGGCTAAATGATGAGCACAAATGATATATTAGAGCTTGCATGGATTTTAGAATAAGTATGATGCTAAAGACTTGGATCCTTTAAAATGGAGGATGGAGACCTCTATTTATAGCAAAAATAGGGCAATGGATGACCAAGATTGAAAGAGTTAATCAGGGGTTGAGTTTGAAAGTTGCTCAATCCATTTTTGCAATTTGCACCAATGAAATGGTGACAAATGTCAACATAAGGTTGGGTTGAGAAAAGAGGTAGGAAGCATTAAATGCTTGAGAAGACCTCATGGTTACCTTAGGAGGTAAAGGTTAAGGTTAGGTTAGGGTTATCCAATGGATAAAGGTTTTACCCAAAGGATAAACTCTTGTGAAAAGGATTAAGGACTAACCATGGTCAAAACAATAAATGCTTGATGAGACCCTTGGGTTACATGGAGGTTAAGTTTAGAAAAAATCTCTAATCATGCAAGAGGGTTGAGTTAACCATTAATGGTTTGGAAGAGAAAGTTGTTGGAGACTTGAAGCCTTTAATGGTTATCAAAGACTTTAAGGGTTTGAGAAGTGACTTCCCCTTGCTTAGGGATGTGACAATTTTTAGCAGATGGGTTAGGCTAAATTAGAAGTGATTAGAAAAATCTAGAAGGGGTTAGGAATAGGGTTTAGGAGGCAAGTGGGAGATGTAGAATTTTGCAAGTGGATGGAGAAATAAAAGGATTTAATTGAAATAAGTTAATTTGATTCAATTTGGTTGGGATTCCCTATTTAATTAAATGTAGATTTAATTAAAAGGTTTAGAAGAATAGATTTAATCAAATAAAATGATTTATTTAATTAAATGACCTGAAAGGGGGTTAATTGAATTTAATTAAATAAATTGAGTAATTTACTTAATTAAATAGAGGAATGTGGATAATTTAATTAAATTAGAATTAATTAAATAGAGAAATGAACATAAAATATTCATTTAGGAATATAGTCATTTTTATACATCTACAGAAGTCACACCTCATGCCAATAAGACCATGTTGATGAGACTTTGTTAAGTCTTGGTGACCAGTTAAGAGTTTGATGAGACTTTGATGTTCGGTAAGAAATTTCAAGAAGAAAGTCGAAGACATAGTCTATGTCGAAAAGCCAACATAGATAAGACATGGAATTATCTTGGTGATGCGTTGTGGATTTCGATGAGACATTGAAGTTCGCTAAGAGAGTTATAAGACATTGTCGAAGTGAGGAACACTTGCCGATAACCTTTGGGACTATGGTGGGACCACGATGGACCCGTGTTGACTTGTTGCTTTGTCTATTGGCAATTGGTCCAAGCTGGAGCTCTAGGAATTCGTTGTGAGTTCTCTGTGTTTGTCTGATAGCTCATGGGTCAGACGGTTGGAAGCCATGGGAACTTTATCGAGCCTATTTCTATGCAGGAGATATAAACTTCTGGAAAAATAGTTGCATCAGATGGTGAAAATGGGTAATGGTTCTATTGAATGCTGAAGTGAATGTGACTATAATTTGTGTGGGTCAAAACTGATTTGATATCTGTTTTCTGCCTTAACATATTAAGGATCAACAATATCCTGACTGTCTTAATCCCTCAACCATCCTCCAATCCTCCATCTCCTACCTTCTTAATTGTTATTCCATCTGCTCCTAAGTTAGCAAGCTTGTCTGCCTCTTTGTTTCCTTCTCTATATATATGGTTAATAATTGTTTCTTCAAAATAATCTATAAGTTCTAGTGCTCTTCCCAATCTTGAATTGAGTTTCTAGTTCAGAGTATTCTTAGTCCTAATAGCATTGATGATAATCTATGAATCACCTTCTATGGCCAGTTTATTGATACCTAGGTCTTTGTTTAAAATTAGTCATTCAATAAGTGCATCCATTTAGCTATGTTATTTGATTCTATACCTATTGGTTTGGCAACTTTGGCACAGACAGTACCATCCCAATGATGTATGATACACCCTATCCCTACAATCCCAGGGTTGCCTCCAAAGGTTCCATCAAAATTGAGTTTAAACCACCCAAAGTTTGGTCTTGACCATATACAATGTTCCCTTAATAACTCACTTACTTTCCCCCCTACCCCATAATGTGGGGGTATCTGTAAACCATACCATTCTTTTCTAATTTTGTTTTCCCAACTTGAGAAAACATTATTTCTCAAGTTCCCATTTTTTAGACTGTTATTGGTTGTTTCTACAATCGCTGCTTCCATTTGATTAAATAGGTTCTTCACATCCATTTTCTTTCTTTGAAAAATTCTCTTGTTCCTTTCTTTCCAAACTTCCCACATCAATATGGAGGGGGCTAATATCCAAATTACATTATAAAGGCTATTCCTACATATGTTTGGCCAACCCCTTAAGGTATCCAATAGATTATTCGAAAGGGTTGCTTTCCTATTTAATTTCTTGTAAATCCAATTCCAGCATTCCAAAGTACAGGGGTAGTTCATGAGTAAATGATTCATTGTTTCTTCATTTTTGTCACATAAAGGACATCTTGTAGGACCTTCAAACCCAAGTTTTCTAAACCAATCATCTATTAAGATTCTAGATTGTAGTGTTGCCCATAAAATATTCCCACCTTTGGTAAATAGACAATATCCCAACACAAATGAATAGGGATTTATTTCCTTTCCCACTGTTGTGATTTGATCAAATCCAAGTAGCCATCTCTCACTTTGTATTCTCCTGTATTAGAACCCAACTATATTAACTTGTCCTCTCCTTTTTTAACTAGAATATGTCTATTTGTTAATATATCTCTTAGTTCTTTTTTCTCTCCTTTTGATAAAGGTGTCCCCGCCAAGGATTTCCATCTTCATCCAAGTGTTGGACCCCCACTAGGATATTCTATGTAGTCTTTAAAATGACTACCCCAGAGGTTTTCTAATACTACTTTAGATCTAGGAGAGACTATACTGTTCTCCAAAGCTACATACCCTCCCTAAGAGTCACTCTAGAATAAAGCCTTATTACTTGCTGCAATATCCCAAGTGATTCTATCTAAAATTGGTTTCCTTTAATCTAAGATAAAATTCCATACCCTCGAGCCTTTCGGTGGATTTGTTGTTCTAAAGATATTAGTTGGATCTGATCCATTAAAATACTTCCTTTGGAGTATTTTAACCCATTTTCTATCAGGCTCCTTATACATTTTTCATACCAATTTTGCACCTAATGCCTTGCTTTGCTACCTCATATTTTTTATCCCTATGCCTCCAACCTCAATTGGCTTACAAATTTTATCCCAACTAATTAAGGCTAAATTTTTGTTTTCAATCACCCCCTGTCAATAGAAAGTCCTCATTTTCTTTTCCAAATTATCTTTGGCACCTTGCGTTAATGGTAAATAAGACATTTGGTATGTGGGGATTGTAGAAAGTATTGATTTCAGCATTGTTGCTCTTCTAGCATTAGATATCCATTTTCCTTTCCATGAATCCATTTTCTGCTCCATTCTTTTTGCAATTGGATCCCAAAGTTTACTAACCCTACACCCTTTGTCAAGAGGCAATCCCAAATATCTACAAGGAAACTTCCCCTTTTTGAAACCTAATGTTTGACAAATTTCTTCTTCTGTTCTATTATCAATGTTTAGGAAATAAATTTTTGATTTGTTAGCATTTACCATCTGTCCAGAAGCCTTTGTATATATAGCTAAAAGATTCCTAAATTCTTTAGCCCCTTTCTTCCTAATTTCATCAAAAAGCATTGTGTCATTCGTAAATTGTTGATGAGTTATGTTTGCCACTCCCTCAGTCACCTTAATACCTCTTATACTATCTTGTTATTATGCCCTACATATTGACCTACCAAAGGCTTCAGCCATGATAATAAATAAGAAAGGAGAGATTAGATCCCCTTGTCTAAGTCCTCTTAAGATGTCAAAATACCCTTCTAGTGTTCCATTTACTAGTATTGAAAACCTAAGGCTTGATAAACATCTAAAAATTAAATTAATATATTGTTTTGCAAAACCAAACACTTCCATGCACTTACATAAGAATCTCCAGTCTACTTTGTCATAAGCCTTTTTAATATCAAGTTTAATAAGCATAGAGGGTTCTAGGTTGTGCTAAATAAAATGAATGGTTTCTTGTGTAATGATTACTCCACCCAAGATGGATCTACCAGGTGCAAATCCAATTTGTTCTTTCGAGATAATGACAGATAGTACTTTTTTAACTCTATTTGCTAGTGCTTTAGATAACACTTTGTAAATCATATCACAAAGAGAGATCGGTCTGTAACCATCCAACTCTTCTGTTTTATATTTTTTAGGAATGAGTGTGATAAAAGTGTTATTTATCTCCCTCAAAATCCTTCCTAAATTCCTTATGCTTTCTATAGCTTTTGTCAGTTCCATACCTAAAAATGGCCAGCATTTTTGAAAGAAACAAGTTGGATAACCATTTTTGAATTTATTGGTGAGCATTTTTTTATGCTCATTTGTGATAATTTTAGGAATATTTTCTAGCAGTTGCTTTTGTGATTTTAAATCAAAGCTATCTCAATTGTTTAGACTATTTTTAAAGAAGTTGACTATTTATTGAGCTATCTCTTTAGGATCTTCCACTAATTTTCCCCTTTCTCCTTTTATTCTAATGACTCTGTTAATATTTCTTCTAGGTTTAGTGCTATTGTGAGAGAACTTTGAGTTTATGTCTCCTTCTCCCAGCCAATTCTCTCTTGATTTTTGTCTCCAATAGATTTCTTCTTTAGACAAAACATCTTCATACCTAAGTAGTAGTTCTTTTTCTTTGGCATATTTCTCTTGATCCATTCCATCTCTAATAACACTATCATTTAGTTTGTCTAATTCCATCTCTAGATCTTCCTTTATTATAAAAATATTCTTAAATTGATATTTGTTCCATTGTAACATTTTTTTTAAACTTTTTCAGTTTGGAGTTGAAACAAAACATTTTGGATCCAAAAAAATATTCCTCCTTCCACCATTTTTCCAATAAGCCTAAGAAGTCTTTGTCCTAAACCCACATTTTTTCAAACTTGAAGGGACAATTTCTAGGTTTTATCTCCTCTTCGACTTCCAACAGTACTGGGAAATGGTCTAATCTTGTTGTAAGGATTGAGAAGTTAAGTGTATTTCTAAAATTAGTTAAATCTCCCTTGAAAAAGAACCTGACTAATTTTTTTGCAATGTTACTAAAACCCATTCTCCTATTATTCTAGGTAAAAATTCCATTGTTTGTTCTAATATCCATCAGATTATTGCTACAGACCCATTCCCCAAAGTCTTTTTGTGCCTATGACTCACGTTGAATACCCCCACTTTTGTTTGATAGGTCCAAAATTGAATTAAAATCACCTCCAAGAATACAATTCATGTCAGGATTTTGGAACATAAAAGCTTCTATTTCAGCCCAAACTTATTTTTTACTAGTGCTGCTAATTGGGCCATAAACATTAAAAAGGAAGAAATGTAGTGAGGTAAAAATACTTCTAACCCAACCACCCTGCCAATGCGTTTTATTTGTGACATTCTCATAACATACCTTCCTCGGATCCCAAATAATGGCTAAACCTCCCACAGTTCCTTTGAGTGGGGAACTATCCACTTTCCAGATTCCCAACTTCTTACTAAAATTAATCAAATCTTCTTTGTTGAGTTTGGTTTCTTGAATTATAACTAAGTCAACTTCAAAAATTGCTAGATTATGCTTCAATAAGCGCTACTTGTTAGGGGCATTCAGGCCCCTTACATTCTAGGTCATGATCTTCATTTCTCCTGGGGAAGGAACTTCCCCTTGTTGGATATGGTTGTTCATTGCTGCTTCTAGGATATGTTGTTGTCATTGATGTCAACATATTCCTGTGATTTATTCTGGTTTTGTAGTTTGGTTTGTTGATCACTATTTTGCAGAATCCGGTATTTCCTCTAGTATATTTCGGTGTGATCAGATTTGGTGCTAAGACTTTGGGATATTGTTCTGGATGATCTTGTGTATCTTTATTTTAGATGGTTCATGATTTGGTGCTCTAAAAGTTATCTTTCTCTGTGGCAATTGTTGATCGGTTGTGTTCTTGAGCTTCTAAACATTGATAAATGAAGATTTGAAAAGTGGCGTTGGTGCAACTATTCTGGATGATTTTAACGTGCTTGATGGTATTTCCTAGTCATGTCCTATTTGTTTTTGCAATCCACATTGATCGTTGTGCGATTTTTTGGTGATTTTTATGAACCTGTGATGATTTTCGTGTTATGCGGTATTTCTGGTGGTGTAGCGCGTTGCGGTTGATCTTGGCATGATTTTCGGTGATGTGATTGTTTGGGAATTTGAATTAGGTCCATGCTATGTAATGTAAATCATTATATTGGTCCAGTGATTGATCTTTGTATCGTGTAATATAATTTTGTAATTGTGAGTTGAGGGTTGAAGGTTTAGTTGACCTTGTTATCAAGGTTGATGATTTGTATATATAGGTGAGATATTCATGTAATTTGAGTATCAGTATTGTGTCTTCATTATCAGAGAAAGGTGAATGTGCGAACAAGAGATTTATCATTCAGTGAAATGTTGAGGTGAGATTGGTGTTGCAGAGAAGACAATTGAGCTTAACTAGAACTGTCATCAGGAATTTGTAGATTCTATCATTGCAGTTCATTTCTTCTGGATTGTAGTCTGAATCATATTGTAAGTCAGTGAGACTTCCCTAAGGGTTGTAGATTTTTGGGCAAATATCTTTTGAGCAGTGAGATCTAGGCAGTGTGCCTGAATGCATGTGCATTCCCCATTGCAATATTTTCACATACTACTGCAGAGTATCATCTTACTGTGGGTAGTTTCCCACCATGGTTTTTCCCTTAACCGTTTTTTCCACATCAAAAATCTTGGTATTGTGTGTTGTGATATTAATTTGCTTATTTGTCTATTGATGCAGTTTATCAATTTTGTTTTGTAGTTTAATTTTTTGATCCGGCGAAGACTGATTCACCCCCCCCCCCCTCTCAGTCTTCCTTCTTGATTGTTGCTAACACCCCTTCCCTACATTTAATAGTGAGGTAATTCTAGTTTGGTCTTCTAGTGAACCTGCCATAATTCTTAATTCATTTAGGGATTTCCTCCCTCTCTTCTTTGCTGACTTCCCGCACTCTGGAGTTACTTTCTCAGGGCAATTACAATCTAAACCCAATTTCTCTATATCTCTATTAACTTTTGTCTGCATGACACTATCGTTAATAAATTCTTTCTCATTCTTTGCCAACTCCTTTGCATCTAGCTCCAATATATCTCTTATCAACCTTTGTTTTTCTTGTATCACATCTACATTATCCTCAGCTTTTGTATCAAATTCTAGACCCATGGGCTGGCTAATACCAATCATATCATACACGGCTTCTAATTATGTCAAAATTTGTTCCACCCCTGCAACCTGAATTTCTCCTTCCTCTTTCCTAGTAATCTCGACCTCCTCTTCCTTTTGTTGTTTGAATGTTTCCTCATCCTCCTTACCTCTAAAACTTTCTTCCATACAAGACACTTCTTTCCTCACCTCCTCTTGAAGAGCTACTACTTCTTCCAAAATTTGATTCAATATTGCTTTATTGTCCAAGATTCTATAATGTACATTCTCCTAGAATTTGGGCTACTTAAACTCCTTTTCAATAGTGCCTAGGTTTTCAATGATGAAACCCCCAATATCATTATTAAATCTTATATCGATCCCCTCAATCATTGAGGGCTTAGTGTATGTTTTATCCAAGACAAGGTGGTAACAAAGCCTCCTGAAGGATTGTTGCAGCCCTTGCCTGTACCAGTGAGACCATGGGCAAGCATGAGTATGGACTTCATCACAGGGTTGTCGGAAGTGGACGGGTACAGTAGTATCATGGTCGTGGTTGACAGGTTCTTGAAGTATGTTTTTTTTGTACCGTGCAGAGCCGAGGACGTTGCCGACTACTTCTTCAGGAATGTTGTGAAGTATTGGGGTGTTCCGTTGAGTATCATTAGTGATAGGGATGCTCGCTTTACCAGCAATTTCTAGAAGGAAATGTTCAAGCTAATTGGGACAAAGCTACTCATGTCAACGAGTCATCACCCAGAGACAGATGGTCAAACCGAGAGGATCAATGGGGTTCTAGAGGACCAATACATTTTTAGTTAATGCATTACCATGGATAGGGCCTCTAAAGAATTTTGGTCTATTAAGATGTGTCTCCTCTGATGTAATAATTTCCAGAGGTTCTATATTACTAATATTAACATCAATATCTACAAATATTTTAACCTCTGTCGATTCAAATAAATTTGCTTCAATTTCAATAAATGACCCTAAAACATTACATATCTTTGGTAGGGTTTCAAAATGCAACAATTCTACTAGCAGTATGGGATCTTAATCCATTTAGGGAAATATTTTGGTTTATATGTTGAAGGATTAAAATTAATTTGCCAATCTAGAATATGAAAACTATAACCCTTACATATTATAGGCTTGCCCAATAGCAACTCTTTTTTAAATGACTCTTCTTTACAATCAATAAAAAGAAAATTATCAGAAAGGATAGAAATACTTACCTAGTTCAAAAATGCCCATTTCCACCAACTCATAATCTTCTTAATAGGTTTCCCTGACCCGCTCCATTTTGCAAATAGACCATGTTTGCTGCAATAATCCCATCTTGCATCCATTAATGTTTTACTGTGAATGACATATGCCTTGCAATCCTCTCTTTTAAGTTGAGGATGTTCCTTTCTTCTTATCCTGGAATTACAATTGAATTGTTTCCTTCATGGACCAGAAATCAAAGGGTTAACCTTTGCGATTGTGTGCTGAGCGGATCTGGGTTGTGGATATTTGTGAACAAATGGCTTCCATTCATATATGCCCTGATTGGATTGAATATTTCAACCAGGTCTCCTTACCATTTCATCCTTGATGTCGGTCTTTGGATGAAAATAAACTTGGTTTGTCTTTGGTTTCCTAGATTGACCTAGAGGAATACTGTTAATTCCTTTTACTGACCATGGGTTAGCCATCCAAAACCAATTTGTTCTTGATGACTTAAGATTATGATTAACATTTAGGAGCTTCTGCGAGGCTTTCTAATATTTCTTTGTTCTCCTTGATTTCACTATCTGCCAATCATTTTTGTTTGCAGGGAATATATTTTCTCTGCCATTCTTTTCATCCCAATTTCGCATTGTCGCATATTATAGAGAAAAACACATTTTTTATAACTTAAACCAAAAGCTCAATAATTTATCAAAATCCAAATATTAATATAATAATAATTTTAAAAATTAGAAATAACAATATTTTTTTATGTTAAAATTATTTTATTTAAATAATTTATTTTTTTTAAATAAATTAATTTAATAAAAAAATTAAATCACATATAAATTTTTTTAAAAACTATATAAACTTAAAATAGAAATATGTGTGAATTTAGAAATTATTATTATTTTATATAACACTTTATTGATCCTCATATTTGAATGTTTTTTTCTCAAAATATCTAAACTATTATGTGTGGCATGGACCCTAAGCTTTTATAGGAATAAGGGGCATTAATGTTTGTAAGAAAATAATTGCACACGGAGTAAGGGGCATTATCGTTTGTAAGAAAATAATTGCATAAGTTATTTGTGGGTGTAAGTTGGGGTGGGATTTGTCCTCAAAAATTTCAAACTTTTTCATTTAATTTCATGCACTCAACAATATTATGGTGACGTTTTTTCTCAAGGTAAAAAATGATAAAGACAAAAATTGTAGAGAGATCTACCACATACAACAAGTGGTAAGAAAAAAAAAAATTAAGCTTAAACCTCAGTGTTGATGTACTACGAAGTCTGTAAAAAGTGGGTTGTACTGTCAATGATCTCTAAGTTCAATAATAGCAATACAGTTGTCACGTCAGTACCATTTCCCACCATTTCTCCTATAATTTTGTGAGGAAAACGCTATCGCATGTGGGTAGAGTTTGCATGACCCAAACAAAATAAAAATTTGACGAAAATCAATCAATGGCGATAGATGTTTCAATCGTCTTGCATGCCTCTATGCAAATGTAAACAGTTGATTTGAGATATCAGGTCGTCCATCTCAAATAAAGAGACGCCTTCAACGTAATAAACACTTTATCCAAAGTGACTAATTAGAGCAACTCTAATCGATGAGAAACAAGGTTGAAAGGTGAGTGTTATGATGAAGATGGTTAATGTTTTAGTTTAAAATTTGATACATGAAATATAGAAACGTGATTAAAAATAGTCAAAACTGAAATTATTTTTAATTTATCATTTAAAATAACATTAATCTAAAAAATATGCAAAACTTATTTTAGAATTTGAAATCTTATTTATTTATTACACCAAACAATTTAAAAATTAATACTAGAATAATATTATGCATACAATTAATTGATTAAGCACAATTAGTGAGGATGGTATGTGATATAGAAACCATCCACCAAGGTTCAAACACTCAAAGGCTCAGAGTGGGGTTCAACCTCTGTTTAAATATGACGGACTAGATCCACCTACATGTGATTGATTAGCTGAAGGGGATTTGTGGTTTAGATGTATGCTTACTGAAATTGTTCGAATTATTTTCATAAAAATATCCCACAGATACAATCACAAGATATAATAACTCGAAAAATAAAAGTAAAGTTAAAAAGACAAAACGACAACATCAGGTTTTAGAATGCTCCCGTGAGGGACTGTCCACGTGAAAAAGATAAGGCTGAATTAAATGCGTAAAGGCAATGGTGGGCGTCACATGTTCTACTTTTTATTAAATAAGTATTTATGTTTTTATTTAATGCGTCTTTACTACCTCCACGTACCCATCCACTAAATTCTTCTCCACTATTAAATTTGTAATCTAACTCGTATACAACTGCTAGGTCTCATAAAAGATGAAGAGGGTGCCCCAATTTCTTACAGGTAGGCCTATTTGTGTATTTGTATTGAGGGTATTTGTGTTGAAATAGATGTTGTTTTACATAGTCTAATAGTTTAAGGATGAAGTATACCATATTAATTTAATATGGTATTGTATATAGATTTATTTTTCTTTGTTTTAAAAAAAGACATTCGCATTATCTTATATCATGGGTATATTATTAATAGGTAAATCTTGAAAAATTATGTAGATCTAGAAAATATAATACTTTTAGAAGTTAAGACTTTGAGATCTATGAATTGTCATGGTTCTTGTTATTTTGATTGCTAGTCAATAATGACCGCCACAACTAACTAAAATGTTCGACGCAAGGTTATAATGTTATCAAATTATGGTTCTAATGTGACCATTTTTGTTTAAATCATGGGGGCGTCACTCGCTGGGCATTATCATATCACGTGGGTTCATATTGGGGGGGTTAATATCCCAAAAATGAGGGTACAATATATTGCCTATCAGTGAAAATAGGGGGGTTTTTAATTCGGGTAATGAAAAAATGCAATATTTGGCAAAAATAGGGGGGCTTTTAATTTATGTTGTGTATTGGGAGGGGGTGTAAAAAAGAGATTTTGGGGCAATATTTTGTGAAAATAGGGGGGTTCTTTATTATGTCATGACGCACATGATATAACCTAGGTTCACTAAGTGAAGCCCCCGTGGTTTAAATGCACATCTAATATAGTGAAAATAGTCAAATGTTTTTTGTATGTGGAAGATATTGAGAGTCAACAATGTGTTGTCCGGTTTCCAAATCAATGCCTATTAGAACATGTAGGCACTTAAAATTGAACATTTACATTTGATCAATTACCTATTCTTGACACTTCTAGCTCTTGGTAAATATTTATCTAAACCTTATCCCGCCATTTCTCCTCTAATTAAATAAATATTTTTATTTATTTAATTTTCTATTTGTTCACTTTTATTATCTATCCTAATCCTCATCTACTACCTAATCCCCACCAATCATTTGCACACAAATTTATCAATGATTAATCAATGCTTGCTTCTCTCTAGTGTTCTGTAATGTTGATGATGGATCACAAAGTGTGAATTGAAACATTGATGAAAAACTCCAAAACAATCAATCCATCAACAATGTTGAATGGCATTACAGATTATGAAAACTTTGTATCATTAATTAAAGGCTATATCACCTAAGTTCCCATGAGAATCCATTTGTTATAGCATGTACATGACATTTGATACTTGAGAGGATGACCAAATCTTCTATTCCATTTTAAATCCTATGTACTTGAGACATGGAGCAAATCTTCCATTCTCCACAAATCTCAATTTTTAATTCCCCCATGTACTTGGAGTATTGGATACTCTAGAAGCTACCTTTTTTTAAAATCCTTCTAAAGTACCTAATGATACCCCATAAAATCCATGTCATCTACTTTCCCCCAAACTCAATCTCCACTAATGATTTTTCTACAATCTTGGATCCTCCATTTCCAACCAACCTTTGTTAGCTACTTATGCATACCTCCTTCTATGAGAGGTCTCACTCATTTCAAGCTCTTGATCTTCTCCTTGCATTATATCCCTCCATTGAAATCTCCAAAATAATATAAATTGGAGGTCCCTTGAGCCATTTGTATCACATATCTTTTGAATGCACAATATTGTGTTATTAGATTGAACACACATCAATTGAAAAATCACGAAAATCTTCTTTAATTAGAGTAATTATGAGGTTCAATGTGAATATTATTGTGTGCTTGTATTATTTATGAATATGTTTTATGCCCAATCACAAGAATTTGATTTTTACTGTGATCAAGCAATTTAGATTGTTTAGGTTGGTCACTTGTAGTTTTTGATTAAGCAAAAACAGGTTTTGAGGGACCTGAAACCCCTTACATCATAATCCAAAGATAGAGTATTGAAGAAACTAGACCAAGATTAACAACAAAGAAATAGAACAGGATGCAAGAGAAACGGACAACAAAGACACACCAACCAGAGAAAAAAATAACAAAAAACTGGCGAGTTGTTGGCGAGCACAACAACCAAAAAAACCACGACTAGTTACATGAAAATATTGAGACCATTAGTAGCCTCTTTCTGCAGCATCATCATGGTCTTTGCAGCTTCCTTGAGGTCGAGAAGATCCTGAGGTAAAGGTACATCCATAGCCTTGGTGCTTTGTCTAGTCCTCCTCGTAGTGCGAGTGATATCCTTGGAGCTAGAGACCTCAACATCCATCTCTAGATCCAAAAAGTTCCTGTCATTACGCATCTTCTCCACTCTAGCTACCATCGCCGACATATTGGTAGCAGACACTCTCAACATAGCCGCACTATTATCCATGATCTTCTTGAGAGCAGTCTCAATTTTTTGTATTTTTGGGCTAATCTCCCCAAAAAGTTTATCGTATCTATTCTTAAAAAGCTCAATAGCCTCACCATTTTTCTGAAGGCACTCCAGCATGACTCTTTTTTTATCTTCTTTTCACAAGGCACACTCATTGCTCTCAGAAGCACATCCTTACCCCTTGTCCTTAATTCTCACCTGACCCTCTTTCTCCACAACCCTTTCCAACTTAGCTAGGGTAGTTCTTTGCTTGAGATGCAGAGTCTTAATTTCATGGAACACCCAACTTTGGAAGCGATACATATCAACCGAGGTGCTTCTAGCAGTTCCCAAAATATCGAGCATCATTTCAGTCTTGTCTTGTAACTTCTGGAAGTCCAAGTTCATCGGTTCTGATTCCTAGTTTTTCATAAATTTTAGGAGGCTGCTCACCCCCCGTATCAAAATCAGATAAAATTAACTTCTTACCCTTCCCCTTGGGCTTCACCTTATAACTAGAGATTTCCTCCACCGACGAAACATCATTGTTCTTCTTGGGGATTCTGACCCTCTTCTTAGGGGGTGTAGAGGCGACGGCCTTAACCTCAGACTTAGAGTTATCGAAGCCATCACTAGGGGTGTAATCCTCATCTTTATCTTCCAAACTAGCCTTCACCCTGTTAACCCTAGCTTCAAAGTGCTCATGAATTAAAAGGATTAAACCTTGATGAGCTAAAGGGCTCGACTTAGGGTTCTTAATGTGGTCAACCAGACAATCATTTAGGGAAGAAACCATATAATAAGGAAAGGAAACCTTATCCCCATATCTAAAATGATTGAGAAACACAAAATGGTAGCTATAGACTTTAGTAAACCTCCCATCAACCATAACAAATTCCATTATCACTTTCAACATTTTACGCCAGAAAACTTTTTATCTAGTTGGGAGCAAAGTAAGTTTTGTCATGCTTGACAAGGCTCTCCTTTTCATCCTCATTCTTAGGAAATGTTTTCACCGCATTGTTAGAGAATTTTCTATCCCTAAAGAATTTGGCCTCTTCCATCGACAACCCTGTAACCTCCGCAACCAAATTCTCATCCAACTTCACCATCTGCCCAAATAGAGTGACTTTCTTTTTGTTCCATCCCTTAACAAAGAGTTTGGAAACATGGTCCTTTTACCATGTAATTTCTCCATATACCCTATTAGCCCTCCTTTCTGTAATCTTCTCCACACTTTTTGTTCCTTCTTCCAACCTTCACAACTCGTCGGCTCATTCTTGTTAATATTGCCCCCCATTGTTTCAACAGTTCCAACAAGCCCTCCTTCACTTGATAAAAAAGAGACTCTTCTATACCAATAGATAAATGCAGAGCAAAGGCACAAAATACAATTAATCACCGACAAAGCGTGTGGGGTGGTCCACCTCATGTAATCTAGAAACCTACAGCCAACCCAAACATCATTAATGTAGCAACTCGATCTAAGGGCCATCATGGCATAATAAGGGAGTAACCTTTCCATTAATTCGATAAAAAAATAATTTCTCCTTAGCCTCCAAAGACAAATTGCTTTCACCTTGCCACACAATAGGGGCCGATAAATTAGCTCCTATGTTGGTAAAAGTGTTTGCCACCTTATTTTCTTCCCTATAGGTATGAGCTATGACACACCTGTCCAAACCTTCAATAGTTTTAAGGGCCCTTATAATAATGTTTTTAATTTTCCAAGAGGGCTTAGCCAAACCTTTTAGACAACTGATAATATTTAAGAAGTCCCCCTCTATCCAAACTTTTTTCAATTGCAATTTCTCAATAATTGTAAGGCTCTCCATAGCTGCCATAGCTTCAACTATGTGATTGGTCTAGGAACCCAAAGGCAAGGCCACCGCAACCAAATAACACCCTTTTGAATCTCTTACCACTCCCCCCCCAGCTGGCCCAGGGTTCCCCTTAGCCACCCCGTCGAAATTAACTTTCACCCATCCCTCTGGAGGTTAATTCCAGACAACATCGTCTCTAGATCTATTTTCTTTGACCTTGCTAATATCATCCTCTAACCCCCACTCCATAGAGATCCTCTTATCCTCCTCAGAAATAGAAGTGGAAGGAAGGTAGCAGATACCACTGCCTATTAACTTCATATTCTCTCTGATGGACCTACACACCTTGTCAAAAACAATCTCAGTTGTGCAAAATGACTCCCTAAATTTTCTGTTGTTCCTTTCCTTCCAAATATGCTAGGAGACATAGGGAAACAACAGGGACCAAAGGATTTTGATAAAAGAGTTGGAAGAGGGACACCTCCATTGAACAAAAAAATATTCCACCTCATCCAGGAAGACCCAAGCAATCTTCCACTTATGCAAAATCATACCCCAAATCTCCACCATGAAGGGGCAATGAAGCACAAGGTGAGAGACATATTCTTCAACATTGAGACATAAATGACATCTATTCGGAATCAAGAATCCTCTCTTACTTAAATTGTCAATAGTAAGGATTTTATTTTGGAGAAAAATCCAGAAGAAGATATTAACTTTAGGGGTGAGGTTTTTGATTCAATCCTTAGCCCAAACAGGAGGATGGGGCAAGGGAGATACCATCTTTCTAACAACAGAGACCATAGAGAAGGATCCATCCAAGGTCAACCTCCAAATAAAAATATCTTCAACCAGAGGATTAACAAACAAGGACAGTAAAGCCTGCAGGATTGGAGAAAAGACACCAATAATTTCCTCTAGATTAACCGAAGAAGAGTTATGCCAGTAGTTAGAGACAAAATAGCCAAATCTAGCTTTGCAAATATTGACAAAGGGCAATAGATCTGGGCACAAGCATAGGGGTTCATAAAAAATCCATACATCTTCCCAAAATATGATGCTAGAACCCTTACCTAATACCTAGCCAGCTCCAGCTTTAGCCACCTTTTTAGCCTTGAAAATGCTATTCCAAATGAAGGAACCATGTGGGATATCATAGGAATGAAAGAAGGACACCATACTAGGGACACCACTAAGGTATTTGTTGAACCACATCGAATTCCATTCCTTCCTTTCACCATAAGTCCTTTAGACCTATTTAGCTAACAAGGCATTATTAAAGTCTTTAGTAGCCCTTAAGCCTAGACCCCCCAAAGCTTTAGGTAAGCATACCTTCTCCCAGGAAACCAAAGGAATCCTTATCCTATCTTCAACTCCAGACCACATAAATCTTTTATGTATCTTATCAATTGCTTTAGCAAATTTGGAGGGGATCATAAATAAACTCAAAAGCATATACAGGTAGATTTTGAAGCGAAGATTTCAGCAACTGTAATTTCCCTTCTTGACTAAGCAAGGCACCTTTCCATCCTGCCAATTTCTTATTGAACCTATCCACAATGGAGCTCCAAAAGGTGTCTGGAGGGGATGATCCTAGCGGTAGTCCTAAGTAAATTGAAGTAAAGGAATCCACAACACATCCAATGATGCTAGCAATTTTTCTCTGCCTCCAAGGAGGAGTATGGATAAAGAAGATGGTTGTCTTATTCCAATTGATAATCTGACTAGAAGCTTGAGTATAGGTTTGTAAAACACCTTTGAAATATCTAGCTTCATGGACAGTAGCAGACCCAAGGAGGATGGTATCATCCACAAATTGTTGGTGTGAGAAAACAATATTGGAAGATGAAGGCCTCACTCCTTTGATATCCCCTGTATTGGTCAGCTTTTGAAGATATCTACTTAAGCTTTCTGCCATGATAGTAAACAATATGGGGGAGATGGGATCCCCTTGTCTTAATCCTATTGAAGGATTGAAGAATCTAGAGGGAGATCCATTAATGATAATAGAGAGAGAAAGAGTAGAGATAAGTTGCCATAATACAGGAAACTCTATCATCAAAACCATAAGCTTGGAGGATTCTTCTCGGAAAACACCAATCAACTTTGTCATAGGCTTTAGCAAGATCTAGCTTTATAAGAAACCCCTCTTTCTTAGAGACATCCAGATAATGAATATTCTCATGAACCATAATAATGGAATCCAAAATTTGCCTTCCCGAAACGAAGCCATTCTACTGCGGGGAGATGAGGGAGGGAAGGACAACCAATAGCCTAGAAGTGACAACCTTGGATATAATCTTGTACAATGAGTTACAAAGACTAATAGGTCTAAATTTGTCCATAGAGTCCACCCTAGGGATTTTGGGAATAAGAACTAGAAAAGTTGAGTTGAACTCCTTGAGGAGAGATTTAGACCCAAAGAATTCCTTAACATCATTAACAATATCCTTCTCAATTATGTGCCAAAAGGAATGGAAGAAAAATATGGGATACCTGTCTGGACCAAGGGTTTTATCTCCCTGAAAGGAAAGACAACTTTTTTTTATCTCCTTTGCAGTAGAAATTGCCGATATGCATTTGTTTTGATCAACCCCAATAACTTTCAAAATATTTTCCAGCAAAGAATCCTGACTTCTCAGACAGAGATTAGACTCAGTAGTCAAAAGAGCAGCAAAAAATTGGACTCCTCTTTTTTAGTGATATTTCCATCTCTCACCAACTGGGATATTCTATTAGCAGCTTTGTGTTTCATAGTGGACATATGGAAGTATTTGGTGTTTTTATCCCCTACAGAAAGCCACAGAGCTCTCGACCTTTGTCTCCAGAATTCTTCCTCGTTGGCAATGATAGTATGATATTTGGCAAGAATTTCATTTTCTTTAGCTCTTGAAATAGACTTAAATCCCTCTTAGTAGCAAAAATGTCTCCAAAGACCTCTTTATTCCAAGATCTGACACTGTCCTTGACAAATCTTAGTTTTTTAACAACTTTAAACATCGCAGTGCCCTCCACACTAATATTCCACCATCTAAAGATATTTTCCTCCAAGGAAGGGTGTGATAACCACATTTTCTCAAATCTAAAAGGAAAGTTGCATTTTTTAATGAGAGCATCAACAGTGAAGGAAATGGGGAAATGATCTGACCCAACTCTGTTCATAGTAGATAAAGAAAATGGTATTTAGAGAGCCATTCATTAAAAATCAAAGATCTGTCCAACCTTACTTGGATCAATTCATCACCATCCCTCCTATTGGACCATGTATAGGAAGCCCCTTGCAACTCCACATAAAAAAGAGCCAAGTTATTGATAAACTCCATAAGATCCACTCTGTTGTCCAAATGTGCTTGAGATCTCCCAAACTTTTCTGCTTCCTGGAGAGGGGTATTAAAATCTCCCATAATCAACCAACTTTCATGAGCAAAAAAACTCCTCTTCTCCTCAAATTTTCTCCAACACTTATACCTATCCACCTTCATATTGGGGGCATAAATATTAGATAAAACCCAAGAGAATTCATCCCTTATATGGTTTAATCTAATAGAGATCAAGTTACCATCTACTTCAATAACTTCACCCTCAATGGTTTTCTTGTTCCAGAAGATAGCAACACCACTAGAAGCACCATTAGAGTTGCAACCAATAGCTCCTCCAAATTTGAAAAGGTTAACTGTTTCCACTTTTTCTTTACTCATCTTAGTTTCTTGAATTAAAAAAACATCCGGCTTATGGTCTCTTACTAGATTCCAGAGAATATCCTGTTTATGGTGGCCATTAAGGCCCCTTATGTTCCACAAAATAATCTTCATTTTCTTCTTGGGGAGCAGGTTTCCCAAATAGTCCGCTCGCTCCCATCAGCAATGTTTTGTTTGCTTTCAAATTCTCTATG